>NC_060273.1:73064276-73183051 GCF_021613505.1 Equus quagga | reverse complement strand
TGTCTTTCTCCTCTTTCCACCCTTTCCTTCTTCCTCTCTTCCCTCCTTCCTTTGAGACTGAGAGCAGAAAGGGCTCTATTCGTTCTGCTACAAAGCTCCACGTCCAGTACCACCTATCTGCCTACCAGGCAGAAGGCTGCTTACCTGTATACACTTCAAAAGGATGAGACGTCTACTACAAGATCACTTCCACATGGGTAGCCTGACCTCCTTATGGCCTTTCTTGGATAACTTTCACCGTTATCCCTAACATCTCATAGAAAGAAACAAGTCTGTCTGAGAGAAAAAAACCCATACTCTCATCCTGCCCTGTGGAAGATTTATAGACACTTTGCAAATGACCAGACCCAGGTGATGGTGCCAGGAACTCTCCAAGTGATTTGTAGGGCTCCCTTCCAGGAAGTCAGTCTTAATGGAAAACTCTTCTAGCTGCACATTCCTTTATTACGGTGTGACTACAGGGAGCGGATTGCAACTGTCATACAGAAGACTCACTGAAATTAACGAGCGATTAACCTGGCCTCCAGATATTTCAGTTTCAGAAAAACACCAGTATTGCACTGTTTAGAAAAGCACAGTGTTTCTTTGAAACTACCATTTATTGAGTTGGCTGACTGCCCACCAGGCATAGTACTAGACCCTTCATATCTACTTTCTTCGTCAATCTACATTATCATCTTCAGTTGTTGAACACCTACTCTGGCCAAGATCTGTGCTTTGTGTTTTATATTACGTCATTTAATTGTCACTCAAACTTCACGATTTCAGTATCTTCCTTTATTTTTCAGATGGGGAAATAGTGGCTAAGAAAAGTTAAATAACTTCGCCAAGTTTGGAAGCTAATAGTGGAGCTGGCATTGGAACTCAACTCTAGTTCAAAAGTCCATGTCTTTAACCTGCCTCTTGGGTCCTGCTTCTTTTTTTCCCATCTTCTATTATTTCTTGTCCCCACTGTCTTTCGTCTATGATTCTTGTTTCTGTTTTTGTTTTTTCCGATCCTTTCTTAATCATTCCCTCATAGTTATAAGCTTTACTTCTTAGCATGGAGAGTGGATCTTCAGGGCTCAAATTAAACTTTCCATCTTATCTTCTGTACTCCTTGTCACACTTCAGCAAAGTTTAATTCTTTGGGCTCTGTAAGTAAATACGGTCTTTGCTGACCAATTGTCACGCTATTTCATTTCCCTGAGACATTCTTTCCATTACTTGTGCCTGCTGACATCTTATTCTCCTAGACAGTGTGCTCCTTGAGGGCAGAATCTTACTCACTATTTCCGTCTGGGGACCTAGCCTAGGGACTGCTGGTACTTAGGAGGTTTATATAAAATTCCTGTTGAGTGGCTGAATGAAAAAATGAACACATGAATCCTTCAAGGCCAGCTCAAATGCCACCTACTCCGTGAAGCTTTCCATGAGCACTCCTGATTGGAAAAAAATACCTTCCTCCTCCCAACTTCTGCAACTCTTCGTACTTTTCAAGTGCCACCTATGACATTTTCATTTGTGTGTGTACTTACTCTATTTTCCTTCCTGAAATGATTTCATTAAGGGCAGAGTTCCTATTTTACTCATCTTTGACTCTACCAACAAATTCCTCCACCTGGAATTTATTCTCTTAGAAATTATCTTCTTTCCCTTCCCTTTCAAAACCCAGCTGAAAATTAGCCTCTTTAAGAAACCAAGTAAGGATAGTTTCCATTTAAAATTTCACTAACCTAGTTGGCATCTTCTTATAGGGAATGACTCATTTATACTGGATTATGGTACAAATGTTGATAGACTGCTTGAATACACTGTGTGTGTGTGTTGTCTCCCTAACTAGATTATAAGTTCCCTGAAGACAGAATCATATTTATTTCCCTAATAGACAGCATCTTTATGAGCATCTAGCATCTCATTCTGTGCATAGCAAACATGACATAAATGGTCCACACTTGGAGATTTAGGATTCTCATGGGAACAAGTGATTCTTAGCACATGTAATGCATATGACAGTTCTCCCCTAAACTTAAATGCTCCATTTTTGCTTATAGCTTATTATTTTTTAAATGGATCATTCCTGGGACATCTCTGAAATAAAACGAGTACTTGAGAAATCAAGTACCAAGGCCATTTTCAGAAGCACTTCCCCTAAGCATAGTAGACGAGAGAGAAGTGGAAATGGGATCATATTTCTATGTCTCCCAGGACTCTACTTTTGGGGACATTTCAAGCACTGTTTCTAGCAACCTAAGTTATTGCCTTTGGAGAGTATGGAAAAGCTTAGGGCATGAAAAAGCCAATAACTATTAACTACAGTAGCAAAATTTCTTTCTCTCTAACACGCACCATAGCAGGTTCTTAGCCTTGATTGCGATGCATTGATTATTTTCTGCAAAGTCCATGGGAGGAAATTAAATGTCAATATTTTATCAGGCAATAGAAGGTAAATGCTAAAGGTATAGACAACATTGGCCACAATCTCTGCCTGCTTCTTCAACTGAAATTAAATCAACAATAAAATGCACCAGAAGCCATTTTGAGAAAGCCTTGGGCTAGTACAACCCTTTGGTACTTTATCATTAAGGTGATGCCAGGAACCGACTTTTTCCTACCTCTCAAACCTCACCTTAAGTCATCTCCCTGATCTCCCCATCTCACGACATCCTAGCCCCACCTGTTTGCTTTCATGATTTCACAAATGCTGTGCTTTTTCCCATTTTGGGGTCTGTAAAGATGCTGTTCTCTCTTTCTCTTTCTTTGCTTAAACTATTCTCCCTCCCCCCTTTTCCTCAGCTAACATCTATTCATTTTTTTAAATTCCAGCTTAGACAGCACTTCCTGAGAGAGGCCTTTTCTGGCAGCCTGTTCTAACGTCACTCTACATCGCTCTTTACCCTACTCTTTTCCTCCTTTAAAGCATCCATCAGAATTCATCATATATTGGTTTGGGTGTGTATTGTTAATTTCTACTTCCCTATACGGCTATAAAATTCACCAGGGCAGGGATCATAGCTGATTTTTCACCACAGTATTCTTGGCCCGCAATCCAGTGTTTGATATATAGTAGACACACAATCAATGTTCAATAAAGTATAGTTTTCTAGAATATTTGTTAATAGTTGTCTAATCACTTGGGTTCATATCCTCTTTCTAATACTATTCACACACACACGTTTGGTTTTCAGTCAACCTGGGTGGAGCAGACCTATGTGACTATGAAAATTTAAAAACCAATTAAATCTGCCTCATTTTCCATAAAATCTACATTTGCTTCATTCTTCTAATTCTGCTTAGCTAATCATATACATGAAAATGCAAGCACTGTAAAATGTATATACACCCTGCTGATTCTTAAATTCTAGCCCTTATCTAAACCAGTCTCCACCCTTTCAATTTTCAAGAAGAAGGGCAATAGAACACCAGAGACTGGGTGAGAAGATCTTTATATGTCCAAAAGCCTGACCCAGTGAACTATTTGTCAAACGTGCAGTTTGAATTGGATTGCTCGATTGCTGAGAAGGGATTTCTGGATTAGACAGTTCATTAGTGGCTGAACCAGCCTCTAGGGCTTGTCGGTCTTTGCTCTGCATGCCTGGAAAGTGACACAGTGAAGGCTGCTTGAGTGACAGGTGCCAGAGTCACATGGAGTAATGGCCGAAATAGCAGCTACCCATAGTCACTAAACACACCCTTAGGCTCAGGATCCCAAAAGTGTACACAGCTGAAAATGAGGTTTGGTGTCAGTTGAAAACTATTCGCTGAGCACCTTCTTATCTGCCTAATCTGAGCATCATTTTGAGAAATAACTCTAGGAGGTAGTCAATAGCAATCTCCCAACCCCAGTTTAAATTCCAGCTTCACCACTTACTAGCTGGCTAATCGGGAAATATTTCTTAACCTCTTTTTCTCCATGGCTTACTTAATCTATAAAATGGGATGATGATATTATACCAAAGGTTAAATGAGTAAATTTAGGCAAAGCACTTGGAACAGTGCCTGACACACATAAGCACTAAGTAAGTGTTAGAATAATACTCTGCCTAGATGTAATATAGTGAATGGTTAACAATAGCACTTTAGATGTCAGAGAGAGAACATTCAGTTCTGCTGTTTATAACTGATGTGCCTTTGGACAAGTCACTTGAATTCTCTGAACCTCAATTTTCTTATCTGTAAAATAAGAATAATCTTGGCACCACTTTGAAGGGGAGTTACGAGGATTAAACAAGATAAGGAAGGTAAGGAGCTTAGCATGATACCTAGCACATTGTAGACACTCAATAAATATGACAATTTGTTGTTTTCCTCCAAATGGATCACTCCTTTAGATCCCAGAGGGCAGAGCAAGGCTCCACAGCTCCAAGTCGTAGGAACCAAATAGCCCAGAGGACAAGAATTGCAGTGGATGGTCATATCTGACCAGCAGAGTTGTTTTATTTGGCACCGCGTGGTTAGCCCAAAGTTGTCAATTTTTTTAATGAGTTGCCAACATTCAAAAATTGTGGAGTTTCATATACAAAAATCCAGATTTTCAGTTTCTTTAGAAAAATTAAAAGATTGGCACCATTGGGCTGGTACTCCCACATGGCCACCCCTGGCTTGACCTGGGAAGTGGTTGCCCCCTTTAGAAAGGCACCAGGTCTTGAAGTTACTGAATCTCCTACTTCTCCCTAGTTACCCTCAACCTTGAGGCCAAAAGTCAACTCCCATTTATCCCCTGAGGTTTTGCTCTACCTCTCTGCTTTCACCTTTGGCATCATTTGGTCTCTGAGTTAGCACCTGCAGGTCTCGACTATTCACTGGTATCCTCTAGAAAGGGCTATCTCTACAAGGCTGCATAAGGAAGCAACCCCTTTATCCACACAGCCTCAGGCCATTTGTCTGCACTGGCAAACGAAAGTGTATAATGAGTCAATTCCACAGCTAAAGGCTGGTCTCTCTACTGAGCTGAGCACATCCTTGGAGAACAGCCTCCCACCCAAATGTTGAGCCCATAAATTCTCGATTTACTCACCCTGAATCATCTCCAGATCCATTTAGACTGAAGGTAGAGGATATGAGACAAAGGATAGGGGTGCTAGACAACAATGCGTTAGAGCCTAGTTCTCTAAAATATAACTTATGGATTATCAGTCCTGTAAGACGCTATTCCTTGGGTGAAAAAGTCAAACGATTTTGGGAAAGAGTTCATACATTAGCTCCCATCTTGGGCAAATTAAAGACTCAGAAATCCTATAAGAAAGAAGTTCATCCACAACTTGTTCATTTAACAAATATTTATTGAATACCTACTATGCGCCAGGCATTGATCTAGGTGTTGGGGATTCAGCATTGATACACAAGCTCCCTGAACTCAGATAACTTATTCTAGTATGGAGTAAAGGAGGATGCTTCACTGTGTTTCCAAATTTATCTGACCACATAATGCTACTGGGAAATATTGCTTTAAGTATAATGTATAGTCCCTTGCAGAACCCATGTCCAGAGGCCCTTCATGCTACAGGAATGATGGAGAATTTCCCCCCATTAACGCATAACAAAGTAAGACCACTCCAGAACCCTTCTTAGAGAAACACACAACCTATTTCTTGAAAAGTCAATGAGCCCACTAGGCTAGCCTTAGTTTGGAAAAAACCATAGCCTCCCCTGGGGCCTCAGATTTGGCAAAGGTTTCTGAGAATATCACAGGAAGGGTTAACTTGACTTTCACCTCCAAAATGGAGCTGTTTTTTTCTGCATCTAATATGACCCAGTTGGAAATGTATTTATTTCTACTGTTTAATCTTCTGCATCACCCACTGTTGATTAGATTTAATTAATTTATGTTTCTAATGAATTTAGAAACTCACAGTGCTGTAGCAGGAAAATTTTCAGACAGCATCTGGCCACCAAATGGATTGATTACCTTGTCTGCAAAAGTCTTTCAAACATCTGGGGCCTGATTTTGTGAAACGTCCAGAAGCTCTTCCAGGGGTAAGAAACACCCATTGAGGGGAAAGAGGGTGCTAGAAATAGCTAGGGTTTGATTTATAAATCTGGATCCTGGCACTCACCCAACATGACATCACATTTTGCTGCTCATTGGCACAGTTTCAGTGGCACCAAACAAACTGATCTGAATCTATTTTGTCCAACATAATCAGAATCTGCCAGGTCTGAGCCCAGACTGCCACCCTGTGAACTCCTTTGGCACTTTCTTCTGTGTGGAAGCTCCCACTGATCATTAAGATGAAACATTTATAGAAAACATTTAGAGAGAAGCACTTTGCTCTCACTCACTCAACAAACATTATTGGGGGCCCACTGTGTGCTTGGCGCTGAGCCATGTGCACCTCTTCATGAGCCACTCTTGGTAACAATTGTGTAAGGTAGGCAGGCACTGCTCTCCCATCCTCACAAATATGACCAAGAACTATACAAAAATAATAATAATTATAAATGTTAATATGAACACTACTAATAAAGGATATAGACACACACACGCCAGATTCTATATGAAGCATTTAACATGCATTAACTCATTTAACTCTCATGATGAAGCCATGATTATTGTTAATAGTGGTCATTATTATCACCCCCATTTTACAGATGAGAGTAGTGAGGCATCAGGAGCTTATGTGACCTGCCCAGACTAACCCAGCTAGCTTTTAGCAAAGCCTTCTAACACAGGCAGTCCAACTTGAGAGGCTTTGCTCTTAACCACTCTGGTTTGCTACCTTGGATAACATTCATGGAAGACCTACTAGGTGTTGGCTATTATCCAACAGGATTTACTACATTATATTTTAATTATTCACACCTTATACAGTAGGTATTATTATTTCCAGACAAGGAAGCTGAAGCCCAGAAACATTAATTTATCCAGGTTGCAAGGAGACAGTCGCAGGGCCAGGACTTAACTCAGGTCTGCAGATCTACAAAGGTTGCACTCTGCTTATTGAGTTACCTGCTCATACATGAGAGAACAAGGGGTGGTGTGAATTCAATAGCTTTCTCACAGCTGTCCCAGGAAACCTGTTGGACAAGTCAGAAGAGAGGGGTGGCCTGGCTGCTTTGCACAGCTCAGACCACTCCAGAAAAAGAGGAGACAAAGAATGCACAAAGAATAAGAAAACTGCTTCATCCTAAAGAGGTAGGTGAAAGATGTTGGAAATCTCATGGCCTGACTGATTTTTCTGGCTGCAGGTTCAAAGAGAGATGACTGACAACCAGGTGGGCTACTTACAATAAAAATAACAAAGAAAAAGGCTGCCACACTGAACATCTGAAATTTTTTTGAACAGTGGATGCAGACTGTTGCACAATCAGGTTGCAAAAATTATACAGTGGTGTTGAAAAAACTCAGTTGGACATGGTTCCTGTAATATAATATCATTTACTAAGTCTGGCTACTTCTGTCATTTGAAAACCCCTTATTTTCTTCCATTCTTCTTCTGCCCAAGCCTCTACCTCAATGTGGCCAGGTCATCTGTCTTCTCTGGACCTTCGTACATGCACCCTCTCTGCTTGGAACCATTTCCATCTCAGTCTTCCCCTTGGTCTGGCTAACGTCTATTTTCCTCAAGCCTCAGGTTGGACATCTCTTCCTCCAGGAAAAGAAGCCTTCCCTGACTTTCCTATTCTGGCTTAGGTGCCCATTTTAAGTGCAACCTGTGTTTCCTCCTATTTCAGCACTTACTAGAATGTAAGGTCACTGTCTATTTATTGGTCTCTTCATTGAGAGAGCATATTTTGGCTACTATTGTCTCCCCAGTGTATGGGTCTACTACCTCATAGGTACCCAATAAATATTTAATTGAATGGATGGATGGAGGGATTGTGAACCTTATAACATCCTCTTGCGTGGCTTCTATGTTTGAAATCTCTCACCTCCACATTTCATGCTACATCCTAGAAGTCATTAAACTTCCGTTTAAACCTTCATCATGTCTTCTTATCACCTCCCTTTGGACAATCATATAGAAGTCAAATAGTGATAATCTCGGGGGTGGGAGGGAGTTAAGAGAAAGGGGGCATGGAGTCTTAAAAGTGTCTTGATCTGAGTAGTAGGTGAAATGGGTGTATACATATGAAAGATTTTTTGAGTTGAACATGAGAAAATAATGCTCTTTAAGTAACTAATACTTCAGTATAAATAAACAGATGTTTTGAAAGCTCATTTGTGTTGATTGGATAAAATCTGGACTACCTTGCCCCAGTGTACAAGGTTCCTCACTCACTGGCCCCACTTGTCAACTTATCTGTTCAAACTCACTTCTCTGAAATATATGCCCCCATCTTCTCACAGGTCCTCAAACTCTTCTCATTCATTCCCACCCCTATGCTTGAAATCATGCTGTCTCATCCTAAATATTCATTTCTCTTCCTTTCTCTTTTACCTTTTGGAAGCTCCTCCCATTCTTCTCCCACGCCCCCCCCCCCGCCCCCTCCCCCCGGTTTTACAGAGAAATAATTGACATTTATCACTGCACAAGTTTAAGGCATTTGGCACGATGGTCCGATTTACAGATATTGTGAAATGATTACCACAATGTGTTCAGCTACCATACATCTTCTCATATACACACAATAAAAAGAAAAGAAAGTAAAAAAGGAAAAGTAATTTTCTTCTTGCAATGAGAACTCTTGAGATTTACTCTCTTAACAACTTTCCTGTATATATCATACAGCCATGTTAGCTGTAGTCATCAAGTTATGCATTACATCCCTGGTACTTATTTATCCTACATATATGTACATATATACCACAACTTCTTTATCCAGTCATCCATCAACGGACACTCAGGTTGTTTCTACGTCTTAGCTTTTGCAAATAATGCTACAGTGAACATAGGGGTACAGATATCTTTTCGAGTTAGTGCTTTCATTTCCTTTGGACATATTCCCAGAAGTGGAATTGCTGGATCATATGGTAGCTCTATTTTTAATTTTTTGAGGATCCTTCATACTGTTCTCCATAGTGGCTGTACCAATTTACAATCCCTCACACAGTGCCCAAGGGTCCCCTTTTCTCCACATCCATGCCAGCATTTGTTATCTTTTGTCTTTTTGATAATGGCCATTCTAATGGGCATGAAGTGATGTCTCATTGTGGTTTTTATTTGCATTTCCCTAATGACTAGTGATGTTGAGTATCTTTTCATGTACCTGCTGGCTTTTTGAATGTCTTCTTTACTCCTCCCATTCTTGAAAAACCAGGACAAACCCATTCTCCACAAATCTCATTAACCTCTCTTTTCTCTGAACCCTTGACTATTTTGTTTGGTTCATTCATTCATGTCAACATTTCCTGAAGACTAAGTTCCTCGAAGGCAGAGATTTTATCTTCTTTTCAATTTTTATATTTAGTATAGTGCCTGGTACAATGGTAGATTCTAAATATATACTTGTTACAAATATGATGAAGGCTTACCTACATGTCCAGACTCTTGGCAGTTATGAGCTTGCATAGAGATTAAAAAGACAAGTTGTCTATGTCCTCTAGGGTGAAAACTTAGTGTCACTGTTAAGATCATGGACTTAGGATTCTTACATGGGTTTCAAATCCAGATTTTTCAACTCACTGGCTCTGTGATCCAGCGTAATCAATTGTTATCACCAAAACTCAGTTTCCTCATCTGTAAAACGGGGTCTTTCTCATAGGGCTGTTGTGAGGATTCCGTGAAAACACAGTTATTTATTTTATTTAGGAACATTTATTGAATTAGTCATTTTGCTAAATAAACCATAATCATATCCAAATAAAAGTCCACGCTCTTAATATTACCATGCAAAGGATTTAGCACAGTGATGGACTCACAGGAAACATTTAACACATGGTAGATATTATTATCAGAGCTATTAAGTACAGATGTGTAGCTTCCGTGAGAAGAATCTATGAATTGGGCAAAAAATGTAGAAAGCAAGAAGAGCAGGCACATTGCGAGATACATACATGTGCACATAAACAGAGTGAATTTAATCCACAAGAAATTCCTTAGGGAAATTCCATCACATCCCATTAACACGGTCCCAAAGGCAAGAGCTGGCCTCTGATCTTTACATATTTAATATCTTTGAAAAAATTCTGAAACCATAACCATCGTGAAATGGTATACAAAGGCAAATGTATCTGGGAGTTATATGCAAAAGCAGTCGACTTTAGTTATAGCTCGCGTAATTCTTTAATCATCATAATTCCTAGCGCTTCTCTGCAAACTTTTGACCTTAGGATAGCTCTTTGATTGCTCAATGGGATTCTGACAGCGAGGAAAGGAGAACACTGAGGAACAAGTTCTCAGTGCGTTCTTACACATTCATTTGAAAGACAACAGTTTAATAATTCTAATTCATATATACTTCTATTCATGCAATCAATAATTCATAGCAACTGCTCTGCAGCATTTTAGTGACAACAGAAAGGGCAGAGTATTTCTTCTCTTCGCCTTTCTTTCTTCACTTAGTCATGCCTGGAGCCTGGAGAGTACAGAATCTCAAGAAAACAGTTTCCATGGTGATTCTTCCTTTGAGTACCTGACTGTATTCGCTCTTTCTGGAGTAAATTAATGCTTTTTATTGCTTTCATGCTAAATATATTGAAGATTAGATTTGATTTCCTCTGCAGTGATACAGTTTTACCAGGAAAATGGAAAGTAAAAACACAGCATGAAGAAACTAAATCTTTGTGCCACTATACTATTAGAAAGAGAAAAAAATTTCAGAGGAAAAAATAACCAGCCATAGGGAAACGGATGCAGATGTCTGGAAGCTAGGATATGCACGCATGCAGCTAGATGTTGAAAAGCCTGCGTTGGGAGGAAACGATCTTAATTCCTCCATATGTTGAAGGTGGTATAAGTTGACCATAAAACACTGAGTTACAAGAAGTAACCTGATTTTTAATGTACCGTCCTCTTCTCAGCACAGAAAACATAAGATCAAGGAAATCTTCAAACCCACAGTACTGTCCCTATTCTGTATTTTATTAAGGAGAGCTTTGCTTTCTACTAAAGCCAAATCACTGGCCTTCCTTCCTTTTTAAAATAGCTAGGTGACCCTCCTAAGATGCCCACGGCACTCTGAATTTCCTGACATAGCATTTGTCACACTAATACTTACCCCCCTACTTGTTCATCTTCCCCATTAGACCCTAAAAGGGCAGGGCCTGTGCTTTTCCCGAACGCTCTTGTACCTTTGTGCCTAGCACAGCACATGGAGGAAATGAAAACGATAACAAGAAAACTATGAAAGGGTGACTTTGAAGCACTGAGGTCTCCCTTGTAAAGCATCAATGGGCTGATATGTTGAATGGAGAGGGAATCACGTAAATAAGAAACAAGTGTCAACAACACCTCCTGGTTTTCATGGTCTCTCCTGTCCAGAGTCCTTCTCCTTCCCTATCTTGAAGCAATCAGGGGTTAAAGGGAAGAATCGATGGTGGCAGGGGTGGGGTGGGAGTAGGGGTGCACTGAGCAGTACCAGCCAGCGAAGCCTTCTTCTCCATCATTAGATGCCCACTCAGCACAGCCTGGAGTCAAGTCATTAGTAAGCACCAAAAACCAGAAGAAAACTGGGATTTGAGCCAATTTGAGTCAAGGAGTAAGTACTGAGCATCTACATCAAACCAAGTACTGTCCTAGGTGCTGCTGGAGACAAAAGTTGAGCACAAGAACTTTTGCCCCCAGGAAGTTTAGAGTCCAGAAGGGATTCTTTTTTGGATTGTGCAGAAGGGGTGTGGCTGAGTACAAACACATCCACCCCTGATTAGTAACAATAACGCCAACACTAATATTTACTGAACAAATGCGAGGCACTTTTTTAAGCACCGCATATGCATGAACTCACTTGATCCTCATAACAAATCTATAGGTTGGACCTATTATTTTGTTTTTTTTTTAAAGATTGGCACCTGAGCTAACATCTGTTGCCAACCTCCTTTTTTTCTTCTTCTTCTCCCCGAAGCCCACCAGTACATAGTTGTACATTCTAGTTGTAGGTCCCTCTGGCTGTGCTATTTGGGATGCTGCCTCAGCATGGCCTGATGAACAGTGCCATGTCTGCGCCCAGGATCTGAACCAGGGAACAGCGCGCCGAAACGGAGCGCGCGAACTTAACCACTCAGCCACAGGGCCGGCCCTGGCCCTGTTATTTTCATTTAACATAGAAAGAAATTGAGGCTTAGAAAGGCGAGGTAACTTGCCTAACATCCTAAGCCAGTTAGCAGTGGAGCCAAGCTTCAAACCTGTGCAGTCTGGTCCTTGAGCCAATATCTTAGCAACTATACAGTTCTTAATCTCAGGCTCATGGGATGTCACCTGAGAGAACTACTCTACAAAGCATTTCCCATAGTCTCCTTTGCTGTGTAAATTACCCAAAGTCCATTTTGTGCATAAATGCCTCTGGGCAATCCTCAGGATGCATAGAGGGCCATATAAAATTCTAGATTCCAAAAGGAAAATCAGTTCTGTGGCTAGGTAGATGTTTGAACAGAGTGAGTTACACATGCCTCTAACTATGACATATACTATGGCAGGACTGTCTCGGGTTCATAGAGATGTTTCCATAAGGGACTGCTGGATGACAGGATGCTAGATTTCACCCTATAGAATTAGCACACCCAGTGTTCTGAGGTGGCTCTTCAAGGGGGCTCTTTCGGAACTCATTTGCTAAACCAACTTGCAGGAAATTCAAAATTCATCAGCTGTATACTAAATTTCATTTCATAGAAAACAGTGGCAAGAACAAGGTCTCACTGTATTAGCTTATAGACACTTCCCTTCCTTTCAAAGAGTGTGGGTCCCCTCAACTATCTTTGATATATACACCCAAAAAAAAAAAGGACAGGGGGCTGGCCCCGTGGTGGAGTAGATAAGTTTGCGCGCTCCTGCTTCGGTGGCCCAGGGTTTTGCCAGTTTGGATCCTGGGCGCCGACATGGCTCATCAGGCCACACTGAGGTGGCGTCCCACATACCACAACTACAAGGACTCACAACTAAAATATACAACTATGAACTGGGGGGATTTGGGGAGAAAAAGCAGAAAAAAAAAGAAGATTGGCAACAGTTAGCTCAGGTGTCAATCTTTAAAAAAAAAGGACAGGAAGGAAGTGTATTAAGGCTTAAAGGGAAGGATTATGAGGCTTTAAATTTTACTTTTGCTTCGTTGAGAAATTCTACTTCTCAGTTCTCTGTAACAAGTATGTATAATTTTAAATATCACAAAATAACTCACTTTAAAAAAAAATGCAATGACTCCCCAACAATAGAAAAGCAAAGACAGGGAAGAGGAGACTGACTTAGTGAGTGTTACCTATTAGGGCTCAGAATTAGGGAGGGAAAAAAAAGGCTTAATCTCCAGCATTATCCATCCCACTGTATGAGACCTATAAATGGAATATTTTTAAATGAGACTCCTCTTCCATATTTAGTAATAAGAATTATTACTTATTAAGCAGTGAAAGCCTGAAGTAAGCATGTATGTGTGTGAGTGTGTGTGTCTTTTCTCTAAGGGAGAGGATGGGGCTCAGAGATCCTGTTCTTTACGTACCCAGCATCACAGAGTTCACCGATCTCCGTGGGTCTGCTGGACTCTGGAGTCTGTCGGTTAACACTCTGCTCTCCTGCCCCTTCCATCTGCACAAGGTAATGTTTCAACATTTGCACAAGATTACACTTTTCTCATTAGAAAGAGCAGCCTGGATAGTCATGGGCAGTCTGAGCAGGAAACGTAGACAAAGCCATTCTCTGCCATTTTCAGAAGAAACTGATGAGGTCTTTGAGGCACTTAGGGGAAAGTGGGAGGGGGAGAGCTCCAGGCGCCTACAAGGTGTGAGTTTGGAGAGAAAAACACAGATTAGATGTGTCTTCCTGCCGGAGGTGCATGTGGCATGCCAGCTGGCTCCTTTTCCAGTCGTCTCTTTATTAGCGAATCCAACAATCGTATTTTGCTAATCTTCTCATAAATAAAATATTATCCATATCACGAAGGCATCCCTGATGGCAGACTGCACTCCAAGTAAGCTAGAATGGATGAAGAGGAAAATGGGGCATTTTCAGATACATACAATTATTGCAATTACTGGCACTTAAAAAGTCCATAAAATCTGCAGTACTGCTGGGTCCCTGATGTTTGGTGCATCCTCAGGAATAGTCTGCTGCTGGGACTTTTTCGGGGTCTTAAGGTATCTGTGTAGGGGCTCTCTGTTTATAGTACTGGGCAGAAAATGAAAAACATTTTGCCAGAAACTTTATACCATACTATATGTGTTGTCAAACAATTAGCATCTTAACGTAGCAGAGAGAAAGCCCACTTGCATTTCTGTATATTCTTCTCTCCCTCTTCACTTTCCCTGGCTTCCCATAGAGTATGACTGAGTAATTAAGAGCTTGGGCTTTGAAGTCAGATGGATCTGAGGTCAAAGCACAGTCCTGTCTCTTATTAGCTGCAAGATCTTGGAAGAGTCGGTCACTCTCATTTCCAATTTCCTCTACTGTAACACAGTGAAGAAAATCTCTCCTCTTTCACAGGCTAGTTGTGAGTATGCAAGGAGATCATGCAAATAAAGGAGCTAGCACCAGGCCTGGCATCTGATAAGTCTTTAATAAAGGTTAGAAAGATAAGGGGAAAAATGTGACATGACTGACAAGATTTTGGGGGCAGAGTGAGCATGTTCCCTGAAGTTTTTTTGTCTTTCTTCTATGAAAAATTCATCATCTCACAATGCGTTCAAACTAATTTTTCTTATCTCTATTGTTGGCTAAAGCTTTTCTTTTCGACCCCAAAGTTAGAACCATAAATATCTCCTGCTGACTTGATGATTAAGATAAGGTCCAAGGACTCTCTCCTCATTTACTATTTAAAAACAACCTTTTGTGGTGACTTTTGATGGATTGCAGGGATATTTATGACTCAGGCCTCCTGGCAAAGTCCCTGATGCTGACTCATTCATTACCCTGGGAGGGAAGGAGGCAGCTGAAATCATCATTCACTTATTCTTCCTCTCGGTTATGGTGAAAGGTCAGAGGTAAGTCACTCAGCACACGGCTGAGTGTGAGAATCAGAATTTCAAGAACATCTTCTTGACAACAAGAGAAAAAAGAATTTCTAACAAACCTACACTCATAAAAATGCTTGCAAAGTCCTCCTTAATATGAATGCTACAGCATTGCTAAATGATAATATTCTGTCTGATGCCTCAGGCTTTCAGCTCCTAACAGCCACTCCATTCCTCTGCAGAGCAAGTGAAAACCATGTGACAGGTGATGGAAAGGGAGGACGGACAGAAATAGAAAGGAGGCATGATTTGGAATTTCCAGTGACTCTGGCCTTGAAATTAGGAATAAAGGGCAACCTTGCAGAAGTTTAAGGGGGAACATAAAAGGTTTCTTAAAACAATAAAGGTAAAATTTACGATTATAATCGTGAACAAGAACAGCCTTAAGAAGACTATCACTGTCATACTATAATCACCAACAAAGATACATCGATCACATTTACTGAATATAAGAAGTTTAGGAATGTGCAAACCAATAAAAGAAGAGATACTAATAGCTTACATTTCTTTGAGTACTTTATGTCAGGGCCAGGGCTACAAAGTCTAAACGCCATCATTCATTTAATCCTTAAACAGTACTATGAGACTGGTTCTACTTCTACACGCATTTACAGCTGGGGAACTTGAGGCTTAGAGAGGTAAATAACTTGTTCAAGACCACACAGCCAGCTAAGAAGACTGATTCCAAAACCCAATCTCTGCTACTGCTGCCCCAGCAAAGAAGAGTTGTGTTGAAAACAATGCTATCCATTGCCTATAAATTATTGACATATACACACTGCAAAAATTATTTTGAAGTACTCAACATTACTCTTGGCTCTAGGTATAGGATACAGGAGAAAATCTGGGCCAATTTGGATTTCCAGGCCACTGTGAACTCTTGGCATCACTTCCTTTACAAATGTAAATCACTGGGGGTGCTGTTTCGAAATCTAGAGACTCTTGCATTCAACTATGAACATTCAAGTAGCACATTCAGTGCAAGTTATATGAGAACATGGGATAAGTTTATGGTATTTCCAAAGTACAGGGCTAGGAGGTAAAACAACAACAACAACAAAAAAGGCATTTATGTGGTTGCTAAAGGTTACTTGAGGTCAATGTCAACAGAAATATTTTTGCAAGGTATGAAATTGGAGGATGGGGGACTTCTATCTAGTTTCAATGCAGTAGATGCTCCCAACAGGGCTACCCTTGCTCTATATTTTAAATAGATGAATAAGATCTCTAGAGGCTATCCATCAACATTTGGTTTTCAGCAAGAAACATATGGCCTCATAAAAGTATACTTACCAAGGCTCGAGACTAGTGAGATAGGATGACAGGATACTGGGTTCCTGAATGAAGGATGTTCTTTCTAGTCTTGTGCTAGAACTTTAGACCAAACCTCCCTCAGGCAAGCCTAGAGTTGGCATCCATTTTGAAAAGGGCATGGGTAGATTTGGGGCAGGGAAAGTAAAACACACACATGCCTTTTTTCTTACAGAAGTATAAGCCATAATTACTATCATGGGTGGGTGACTTCTGCCTGCGAGGGCACTACTGCAAGGTCTTTGCAACATAGTGGTCGGACAGTACCAATCTTCTGTATTGAATTTTAGTTTGAATCATGACAATAATAGGAGTAATAACAGTGGTGGTGGTGGTGGTGGTGGTGGTAGTATCTGTAACAACAACAAGAGCTAATATTTATGAGTATTTCCAGGCACATTTTAAGTGCCTGGAAGTAATAAATATTACTTCATAAGGTTGTTGTAAAGGTAAAATGGGTTAGGTACTATTATCTCTTTTTTATAGATGGAGAAATGTATTAAGTGCCCTATATGTGATATCTCATTCTATCCTCACAATTACCTATGTGAGTACTTTACAATTCCCACTTTACAGATGAGGCAACTGAGGCACAGAATGGTTATTTGCTCACAGTCCCACAGCCAATAGGTGAAAGAGCTGTAATTCATCTCCAGGTTTGTTTGATGTCAAAGATCATGTCCTTAACTGCTACATTACACTTTGGTACCAGTATTTCCTCTGGTAATACTGTGGCCATATCCACCTCCCGCCACCCCAGCCCCCATCCTTCTTTCTCCCACTCTGCCTGTCCTAGTGAGAATGAGGTGTAACATGTCTCAGTTTCCTCAGCTGTCGAATGGGATAAAATCAATGGGCTACCACAAAGGGCTGCTGTGACAACCGAAATCCTATGATATATGGAAAGGGTTTTCATGGTGCCTCCCATATAAAGAACTGATACCAATTATTGGAACTAGATCCCTGCTCTCATCAGCCTCCCCTCTCCCTGCCAATGTCATTTCCTTCTTGGGCCCAGAAGGAAGCTGAGGATGAATTTCCTAGGAGAAGAAGTGAGAGGGCCAGAGTTAATGTGTAGGAGATGAACTGAGCCAGATGACAGGAAAGGGAAGGGGGAATTGCTCTGGAGCTCATTGCTGGGAAACGCTATCTTTTTATTATTTGTATAAATCACTTGACTGTGAAGGCACCACAGGCCAAGGCTCCGAGAGTGCCGATGATAATAAATTGGGCAGCACAATAAATAATGAGGAAAACCAGGCTGCCAAATGAAGAAGGATTTAGATCATTTAAATCCTAGGCTATGAGTTGTCAAATCCAGTTTAATACTGATAAGTGTGGGATAATAACTCATAGCAAACACTCTCCCCACCCGAACCCCCCCAGCCACAGCCCTTCTAACCCTTTCTCTCACCCCTTGCAAACAGAAAGAGAACCCCAAGGGGATTTGCAGAATGAAAAAGGATGGTATATACTGGCCAGAAATGAGCCCAAGTTATTACATAATAATCCCAGATGCCTCAGCTTGGGCTTAGAGCAAATACAGAGAGCTAATAGAATGCTGCAAGGTTCAATTAGCTGCAAAGGAGATTCTAAATCAGAGCAGGTTTTATAATGTTAAACTAGATGGGGGAAAGAAAAGAGTCCCACGATTGGGTATAATGGAAAAATGGAAAGGATTAGAGAAACATAAAGCCATGGGCATTGCTGGGTGACCGAGGAATGGCCTGAAGGTGGAGTGAACTCTGAGGGACACTAATGTCAAAGTAAGAGACAATTTAGTCATCAGAATGGCCCATTCTCAGCAGCGTGGTAGGACTACAGCCACATTCAGATACATGGCCCAGAGGACAACTGGAGGATGCCACCTGCTCACGCTGGAATTTCAGGAACTGGAATAATCAGTCATTGCTTGATTTGATGAGGAATTATTTCATTTATTTAACAAACATTTACTGAACAGCAAATACGCGCCTGGCATTGTTCTAGAGCTGAGGATACATAATTACACAAAACAGACATGATGGCAACAATACTCACAACTGAGTGGCTACCCTGTGCCACATTCTTTGCATGCATTAGCTCCTTCAATCCTCCCAACAACCTAATGACCTTATGGACTGAATGAGTGTGTCCTCGTCAAATTCATATGTTGAAGCTCTAACCTGCAATGTGATAGCATTTGGAGATGGGGTCTTTTGGGACATATGAAGCTTAGATGAGGTCATGAGGGTGTGGCCCTCATGATGGGATTAGTGTCCTTATAAGAAGATACACCAGAGAGCTAGCTTGCTTGCTTTCTCTGTGCCATGTGAGGACACAGTGAGAAGGTGGCCATCTGCAAGCCAGGAGCAGAGCCCTCACTGGGGAACTGAATCAGTCAGCACCTTGAACTTGGACTCCTGGCCTCCAGAACTGTGAAAAATAAATGTCTGTTGTTTAAGCCATCCAGTCTATGGTATTTTGTTATGGTAGCCTGAGCACATTAATAGTTACTGTTGTCACCATCTCTTTTTAAATGAGTAAACTGAGGCTCAGAGAGATTAAGTAACTTGCCTGAGATCATGCAGGAAGAAATGATACTGACACGTAAACCCCATCTGTCTAAAGCCCAGATGCTTTTACACTGCTTCCAGATGAGGAAGCAAATCACAACAGCCATTGTGAGAAGTGAAGTCATCTCTGCCAGCTTTCTCCCACCTTCTAGCCCCATCCCCTTTCTTAGGCATGTATGTAGGTACATTTCACAAGTGGTATATGAACTAAAGTGAATTAGAATGTTCTGGCTCTGGTGTTACCTGGTACCTACTATCAATACTACTGTGAGAGTATGAAATAAGGACTGTAGATTTGTGTTTTCATCCCTGCTCAGTCATTACTCTGTGGGACATGTTTCTGGATCACTGGTGGCATCTCTTATTGGTTCTTTTCAGAAGCACTTACTTTTATTCTCCAGCCCAGAAGGGTCCAATAGAAGTAATGCTAGCCAAATATATAATTTTAAATTTTATAGTAGCAACATTCAAAAAAAAAGAAACAGGTAAAATTAATTTAATCATGTATTTTATTAACCCAATTTATTGAAAATATTATGATTTCAACATGTAATGAACAAAAAAATTATTAGTGAATTATTTACGTCTTTTTTTCATACTGTCTTCAAAACCTGGTGTGTTACAGCACATCTCCACAGTTAGTGGGGCCACCATGTTGGACAGTGAGCTCTAGCTGCTTCTTGAATTTTCACTGACCTTTCCTGACTAGATTATAGGGACTGTGCTTTCTAGGGGCATTTACTGAGTATCTAGTACATGCCAAGGTTGTACTTAGCATTTTTGTACATATCACGTTTAATCCTCCCAGTAGCTCTCCACAAAAATATTGTTGGCCCCACATTAGGTGAAGAAACTGAGGAAAGTGAGTGGCAGCTCTAAGATCATAGGGGATATCTAATGCTATCTCTTCAACACCCAGCATGTTGCCTTGCCTAGAACATGACTCACCAAATTGCTATGGAATGAATGGAAGGTTACTTAGCAAGCTCGCAGAAGGGTTGGGATTTGAATCAGGTATGCTGATTTTGAAGCTTGTACTCTTTCATTGATGCCACCTTAATTCTTGCAGGTCTCTCCTAGCCCCTAATGCAATGCACAGTGATTCCCCTATGCTTGTTAAGTATACAGACCTTTCATCTCAGTTAATTTATAGATGGGAAACTCTTCATCCAGGTGTCTCCCTCTCCTTTGTATTAGGAATCTACTCAGACCAGGAACTGTGCTCAACCTTAGAGGTGCAAAGATTAGCAACACAGGACCCCCACGTTCAGCCTGGTTTGGAAATCATGCTACAAGAGTGTTTAATACAGTGAAGTGGTATTAAAAATCTTAGATTCACAGAAAAATTGAGCTAGAAGTGACTATAAATGTCATCTTACAGTCTGTACTACATAATTTGGCAGCAAATTATATACCATCTAGATTCCAGTGTTTATTAACTATTATTCACTAGCTAATATGACTAGAACTGTGAACATGATGGTCCATTCCCTTGAGGATATCACTGTTGGTGAGGGACATAGACATAGGAAGAGGTATTCCTAATATTGTGTAATAGGAACTAAGGTAAGTGTTATGTTACTAATTTTGTAATTATAACATAATATTGTGTAATAGGAACTAAGATAAGAGTGTTATGGTAACATTTGGGAGGAGCATCTGATTTGAACTTGGAGAAGTCGGGAGAAGCTCCCTAAAGAAAGCATCTTAAGTCTAATGCTAAAGGACAAACGAAAGTCAGCCTGACCAAAGGGCAAAAGACAGGGAGGAAAGTATACCAGGCAGAAGGGACAGCTCATAAGAAGATCCATAGAGCATGGCATATTTGGGGACTAACAGAGACTTTAATGACAGGATCATGAAGTGCCAGGGCTGGGCAAAAGAAGGAAGCATGTCCAGATGATGCTTGGAAGTAAGCTTGAGGTTCACGATGAAGGTCTTCACGGATGATAGGAGGAGGAGACATCAAGGCTTGTAAGGAGAGAAGTGAGAATTGTTAAGTGTTGAGAAGTGTTAAGAATATTTTATTATAGCCCTTGCTGTGTTTCATTATGGTGCTTCTTACATTCCGTGGTCACTTCTACTACTACACTGTAGATATCTACTTCTACCACTACACTGAGACCCTTAAGATAGGGCTCCTGTCTTATTTCTCTGTGTATCTCCAGTGCCCCAATACAATATCTGTCAGGTAATTGATGCTCAATACTAATTTTCGTGACTGACATCTGTGGGAATCCTTGGTAGATTTGAGGAGACTCAGTCTGCTGAGAATGTATTACCGGAGGGGTCCTTAACTTAGATTCCTTGGATCGCTTGAAATTACATGCAAAAATTGCAGTGTAAATATGTGCATTTTTTCAGGAGTGAGGGATTATCACTTTTACCAGATTCTCAAAGGGGTCTAAGACCTCACAATGATTACAAAGCACTGAATAAATGGGGACCCTTGGGCAATGTAGTTTGAAGCCCTCTCTAGCTAGGGAAGACCTCTCAGAGGTGAAACACTAAAGGACAGTTCACACCAAAGGGAGCAAAATGAATGGGCAGATGTGGGTGTGACCTAAGTTTCCAAGTGAAGGAGACAGAGAAGTGGTGAAAGAGAACAGTGTCATGGCTGGAAGACAATGTTTGCAAGAAAAGGGAAAAGAACCTTGGAGATGGTGCAGCGATTTCCCTCATGTCTCCTGAGTTGGCAATTATTAGCTACCTAGTCCTTAAAGAAAAGTGTCCTCAGTAGAGCCATAAGGAACTTTGAAACCACCACTGGAAGATGCCTTTGTAAATGAAGAGCCCGTAGAGAGACAGAATCCAAGGAAAAAGCAGTTATTGGTTATTATCCCTGGAAGAGAAACATCTCGTGGAAGCCACCTCCCTCCCTTTTGTTCACAAATTTGGGTCTGCAAGCTTAAAATAAGATTTTTAAATGATGGAGATTACACACACACACACACACACACACACAAACAGGAAAAAGTTCTTGATGGAAAGCCATTAAAATATTTATGATAATTCTGTCTCAATAGTGGAAAATTGATGATTTTTACTTATATTGTCTGATTTAAAAAAAAATAATAAGAACATTTTGCTTTTTAGGCACTTCCCATGGAAAAAAAATCCATTTTGAATAAACAATGGTAGGACAGAAGTGCAAAAATTAACCTTCCAGGAGAAAGAAGACCATAGGAAAACACAGGACTTCCCAAATCATGTTTCACAGGCCATGAAGCTCACAATCATCAAAGGAACACATTAATAAGGCAGATTCCTAGGCCTGACCCCAGTTCTACTAAATCAGGTTCTTTAGGAGTGGGACTTGGGAATCTGCAATTTAAAAAACTCCTCAGGTAACTCCTATGCTCACCACAGGGGTTCTGAAAACATCTGGTCAATAAGGGTGAGGCACACTCAGTGAGGGAGGGTCAAAACCAGCAGGCAGCCTTTCTTCTCCATATATGCATCAGCACTTTCAACATTAAGAGGACGTGGGACAGAGATGAGCTTAATACACCCTCTTAACTTTCGTTTAGTGATTTAGTGAAAGTGATTTCTTCACCATCCAAAACATTTTCATAAACATTAAAAAAAAATACATTTATAATCTGAAGTTGGAAATGGTGGTGGAAGGGGAAGGGAGCAGGTATAAATTACGAGCCAACAGTGCTGTATATCCATACAGATCCCATCTTTCTGCGAATGGAGGGTGAAGCCACTCACATTGTCCCTGCAGACATCGTACTTCCTCTTGGACAACGGAGTACTCTTCAGTCTCCTACCCATCTAGAGTCCAGGATGGAATCCGTAGCTGGGGTAAAAGCAATCCCAAGGGGCTGCCTCTCTCAGGAGGCGGTCAACAAGCCCCAGGGCTCTGAGGATCATGTCAGATCTGGAAGGATTGGGTTGTCATCTATCATTTTCTAGAGCTGCCAGTCCTGCCAGTGCTGGAAAGGTGGCTTCCAGTACTGAGAGACCTCGATTTTAGGTCACCTAACTTTTAATTTAATCTATCATGTTATATTTGATACACCCTTGTATGTCATCCCAAATTCTTTTGAAACAGAGTGGAGTAAAAATATTCTAGTTCAACAATCCTGTTTTGACAGATCGATATCAGCCTACTTTCCAAATATAAACAGGTGGACTGAATGTTGTTTCTATGCTTGTAGGCAAGAATCTGAAATTGTATTTTTTTGTGCAGGGAGACTTGTCTGGGTTCGCACCTCCCTGGTGATTCTTCACGGAGGTAATGGGATTTCCTTAATCGAGCCCATTAGACTATCTTCTTGTAATTATCTCAGGGGCCAATCTGTCGATGTAATGGGCTCTGGAGGAATCAAACCTTCACGTTCTTACAAAGGAAAATGTTGTGTACGTGTCAGAAGAAAACCATTTTGAAGAATTACTGGCTAACCATCTCACCAACAGCTGGGGGGAACTTTGCTGTGATACTGCAGGAAATTGCCGGATTTGGAGACTTTATTGCTCCAAAGGGTATTTCTTTTATTATGGGCGTTTTAATAAATCTAAAATGTGCATGACGCCAGTGGCACGGGGGACTCCACACCATCTGGTGAGGTTGGGCAGGCTGCTGCCTGCCTGCTCACTGTGGGAGGATACCAGAATCTTAAAGCTGGAGAGATTGCCAAAACCCTGGATGGCTTTGGGTGTAACTAATGACTAGCCATGCTGCCCTGCTCCATGGGGCTGGCCAATTGTCCTGGTTCCCTTTACCTCGCCCATGAACGCCCTGACATTCTGGACACATACTACAACTTTTCAGCTACTTGAAGATAGTCACACTATGCAACAATATTCCAATTTCTTCATTCCCTTTTTTACAAATTTTAATGTGTAGTATAAAGAGGGTGGATCCATAGTGAAGAGGAAATCATGAAAAGCTAAGAATTAAATAATGACGAAAACATAACAAATAATAGTAATTGTTATGGGTTGAATTGTGTCCCTCTAAACATCATATGTTGAAGTCCTGATCCCCAATACCTCAGAATGTGACTTCATTTGGAAATAGGGTCACTGCAGATAAAATTAGTTAAGATGAGGTCATTAGGGCGGGCTCTAAACCAATGACTGGTGTCCTTATAAAAAGGAGAAATTGGGACACAGGGATGTGTGTACAGGGAGAACCCCATGAGAACATGAAGTCAGAGATCAAGATGATGCATCCACAAGCCAAAGAACACCAAAGAGCGCCAGCAAACCACCAAAGCTGAGAAAGAGGCCTGGAACAGTTTCTCCGTCACAGACCTCAGAAGGAACCAACCCTGCTGACACCTTGATCTCAGACTTCCAGCCTCCAGAACTGTGAGACAATACATTTCCAGCCTCCAGAACTGTGAGACAATACATTTCCGTTGTTTAAGCCACTCAAGTCACGGTATTTTCTTATAGCAACCCTAGCAAACTAATACAGTCATACACGAACCAGGTTTTACACTAAGCATTTTGTTTATGTTATCTTTCAAGCCTCTTTAACAATAGTCTTATGGTCTGAAGATTGGCATGAATTATTAATCGGTAAGAAATGAATGGCTGGATGGGTACGGGAAGAATTCTTTTTCTTCCCTTTCACCACCAACAGTACATTCTATCGGGTTTTCCATGCATGCTGGACTGAAAGGAGCTGGGAAATGATGTAGGATTCACATTCCCTGCCTATGTGACTTTGCTGAAAATTTATAAAACTATCGTATAAGCCTACTAGAAGGCATCATGTTTCGGACTCTCCCCAGTTGTGATACACACGAGATGCCCATTTCAAGAGAAGGAGATGGTGAGGTAGCTCCTGTACGCCCAGTGACAGGGACTTGGTATTAATTTTAGTCCAGTGACTCTGATGGCATTTTTACTTCTGGACAAAATGCCTCCTCCCCCAAGTTTAATCCAAGTCCAATCTCTCAGGTCCTAGGGCTCCATAGTGCTTTAATTGTTTTTTAATTTCACTTTCTGATTCTGTTTAAAACTTATTTGAATTCTACCCCTTGTCAAGTTGATTTTCCCCAACGTCCTTCCAATAGGCCCTTTGCAGTACAAGGAAGAAAACAGACACCAAACTATGGAGCCCAAAGGAGAAGGAACCGTATACCAAGTCATAAGCTAAAATGCGCACCAAATATGGTCACAAAAATCCCTGAGCAAATACTGCTGCCAGTCAATCTGCCTCCATATTGAGTGGTCTGTAGCCAGGATTACCAAGATTAAAACCAGGACCAATGATGTGCAAAAGTGGGCCCGACTGATCTTATTGATTCTTCCCCACTGAGAGGGAATCACAGGTTAGCAGGCAGAAATCAATTCAACTGCATTAACCTAAGCCAAGTGTAGATTTATTCATACTATGCTTGGAAAAGTCTCTATAAAAATGCAAAAAAATTTTATGTATATACAGATATACATTCTCGTTTCTCAATAAATACTTATGAATTTACATATAGATACCTGCTCTTTCTTTTCTTTTATAATATTTAAAAATATAAAACAAAATAGTACAGAACATAAGGCTGTTCCTACACTTTTTCCCACTTCCAATTTTGATTCTTTTTTTTGAATAAAAGAAGTTATTTGTGTTGAGATGTTGTCAACTTGGCTACTTTAGCTGCACCCCAGATTTCAGGATGGAACAGCAGAGCAGACACAGATATACTGCAGCCAAAGAGGCAAAGGAAGCCATTTGCTCTTGAGGAAATCATCATTTTTGGCTCTGTAGATTAAAGGAACCTGGCCTGTAGGCTTCAACGCACCACAGGGAACACAGAATTCATTCTCTTCCCTCCCCCAGTGAGAACACACAGACTAGGACTGAAGAGAGCTTTCAGAATGAACAATGGGTGGAAAACCCTGCCCTTCCAGCAGTGAGAAATGTGAAATTCCACTCCTACCCTTACATGTGTCGCCAGGGAACCATCCTGTGTGCTCCATCAGTCCTGGGACAGGAGCCAGGCAGTCATTTGTACTCAGGGGCTCAGCCTTAACCTAAAAAAATCATCAGAAGAGCCAAAGAGGGCTTCCTCCTCATTCCTCCTCTCTGGGAAACAAAGAATGACACATTTTACTGCAAGAAATTGGTTGTGGTTCTGACTGAGAAGAGCTTAGGGCTCATTTTCCTTTAGGTAGGCTGTCTCTCGACTTCTGAGCGTGCCTTGCCTGCCAGGACATTTATCCTCTGCTTTCATGGCCATTCACAGCCAGGCAGACCCTTTCCATGCACTGCTGGGCCTCTGGTGGGTGGCCTGTAAACCCACTAACGTACCTTCATCAAACACACATGGTCAGCACCACAGAGATCAGGTGGTTAAGAGACCAGGGGTCAAGTTTATATTCGGTTTGGAAAATAAACTGCCCATTCCCAATTCACTGGGAAAATAAATCATTCAGTTGTTCAACGCTGGGCACTGTGGCAACAGGAGCTCTCTGTGTCTTTGCAGCACAGCCTCAGCTGCAGCGCCCTATTGGCCCACAGCTCTAAAATACACCCTGCACGAGAGAGTGTACATGTGGAATGATGGGTAAAGAATCCCGGATCGGTCAGCAGGCCTGAGGTCTTATTCTAGTTCTAACTTGGTAACCATATGCCCTTGAACAAGTGACATAACCTCACCACAACCACAGCTCTCTCAGTTCTAAAATGAGATGCAGGATTTCAACTAATATTCCAAGGTTTGGAGGATTTTTGTGCATAAAATGGGTTAACAAAGATCTGATTCGCGGAGCTATTATGAAAGACCTAATATGAAGATAAATATAGTAGCATCCTGTAAGCTGGTAAGTGATATGTAAATGTTAGTTACTGCCATATGGACAGGAGGAAATTCTTTAAGGACTTATCTTTACCATGAGCAGTTTGGCACAATTATTGGGGTCCTATAATTTGGTTAAGTCACTGAATCTCTCTGAACTTCCATTTCCCCAGCTAACTGCTTGCCTTCCCCACGAGGAGAAAATGAGGATAAAGGAAATGTAACTGTGCTTTAAAACCATAAATTGTCCTAGAAAGGCAAGCAATTATTATTTAGAGAATTCGTTTTGACTTTTGGCATTACGATGCACACACTGTTAGTTCTTGGCTCCATGACAGATTTTAATTGGCCTGGCTATGAAAACCTTATAGAGCTATTATGTGCTACACCTGTGATGGCCGTGCAGCGTGTTAATCAAGACAATTAGGCTGGGGACCCAGAAAACGCTTTCCACCACAGTGTATAATCCTCCTCACTTTGACAAGGGAAATTAACAGCTGCTTTATGGTCTCTCACATTATCACTTTTTTGGAGAGAGATCCCAATCAGATCCACCTCAACTAAGTAACGTCTATCACTGGGGCCTGGAATGACACAACATCTGTGAAGAAATAGTAACTCTGACTTTGAAACGGCTTTTGGGCTGGGAAGAAAAAAAAATGTCACATGAGGCACTCACTGGATAAAACAGCCCCTGGATGACAGTGAGAGTCAGGGGGAAGAAAGTTGACCTCTTTTAAGTGGTGTATGTGAGAGAAAAAGGAACAGGGGGATGAGCAGATCAGTTTAGCTCTCAGGCATTTACTCTCTGGTCTGCAAAAGGAAAAGGAGAATGAGGCTTCCGGGGCAATACAACTCTGTCTAGTCCTAAGCTTTTCACTGACAAAATCTTTTGGAATTTTCTTCCTTCCTCCAATTCCTGCTATGCCCATCTCCTCTGAGAAGCACAAGAAATACATTTTATCATTTGGATTTCTTTTCACCATTGGGCAAAGCAGCCTGGGTTCATTAGTGATTAAAAAGGTGGCAAATACAAAGTTCACTCTGTGCTGATCATAATATTCTGCATTCACATGCATTTATCTAATTAGATCCTGTGAGATAAAGAAGCTGTGACGATATTGTAACCCCCATTTTGCGGATATGGAAACTGAGGCTCAGGAAGGCTGATCTAACAAGTGACATGGCAGAGTCCAGACTCAAATTCAGGTCTCTGTTCTTCAAGGCTTTTCCATAACACCATGCTGCCTGCCATTGGTGGGAGAATCATTACTCAAGGGCTGGAGACCAGGCTCGACTTATTCCTGTGACCCCAGTACCTAGGTCTGTGTTTGTCACCATCTAGGCGCTTATTATGGAATTTAACTTTGAGAGAAGGGGAGCTTCCCAAACTGCTTACTATCTCTGGAATGAGCCTTGCCCAAGAGAGATTGTATCCCAAAGAGAGAGCATTTAAAAGGTCCAGCATCCATTTCTAATATCTCTTCTGCCTTGGCTGTGTCAGAAGAAACGACCCTTGTCCCCTAGAGGAGGGTAGTTTGGCTGTGAGACCATCCTGGGGGCACAAGTATGTCCTGTAGCAGGTGGATCATTCCAATTGGGAAGATCCCAGTAGGGTAGCTTTTGGTCTGGGTCTACTCTGTTCTGCTTTGGAAGAGGCCAAAATGAACCATTACACCTGTAGTTCCCACTCTATGCACCAAAGCGCCCCATGGTATCACAGCAAACACTCAGGGGTGCTACAGGATGCTTGAGATTTTGAGGGAAAAGTAGCAACAGTCAACATCTGTTAGATATTATGAGAACTACTAGCATGAGGGAGCTCACTGCTTCAACATTAGTGTGCTGTTTATTCCCTTTAATAACAGTGTGCAGTCATGTGCCACATAACATTTCTTTCAATGATAGACTGCGTATATGACGGTGGTGCCATAAGATCACTACCACATAGCCTAGGTGTGTAGTGGGCTACACCATCTAGGTTTGTGTAAGCGCACGCTATGATGTTCACACAACAAAGAAATCGCCTAATGACGCATCTCTCAGAACGTAGCCCCCAACACATGACTACATCTTTGCAAAGCTGGATTTTGGGCAGTTAATGTGATTAAAAACAACTACTGCCTCAAAATCCAGGTGGAACAGACAATGAGGGTAGCGGTGTCAAATCTGACTGCAAGGTTTAAGAAACTGCAGAATCCAACAGGGGCACATATTGTATTTCATTGCAAGTGATTGTAGTTGAGAATGCAATCAGATATGATTTCTTTTAATTTATGTGTACTCTTTTTTTCAAACACTTACTAAATTGTAAGGGTGTACATACTTATTAAGCAGTTTAGACCTAACTACTTAATAAACAGAAGGGTTAGGTATTTCTTTTGACCCAGGAACAACATGAAAAAAAGTACTGCAACACTAAGGGTGCCATGAACTGAGGTTCCTTTATACCAATCCTGGTTTACCCTGAAATGTCCCAGAGCTGACCCTGCCTCTGAATTCCCCACTGGCAACAATAGCAGCAACAAAAGCAGCTCCTATTTCCTGGGCTCTTAACCACAGGCCAGACTCAAGCACTGCAATTGCATGACCTCATTAAATCTCCAAAACAATGTGAGCATGGAGTTTTTATGATCCCATTTATCAGATAAGGAAATTGAGGCTCAGAGAGACTAACAAACTACCCAGGGTCACTTAATCATAGCAAATGGCAGAGCAGAGATTTAAATCCAAGGCCTGTATTATTTTTAACTAAACTGTTAGTTTTGAGATAACTGTAGACTCACATGCAGTTTTACAAGAAATAACACAGAGAGTTCCTAATACAGAGAGTTCCTATGTACCATTCACCCAGCAACCTGCAATGGTAACATCTTGCAAAACTATAGTACAATATTACAACCCGCATACTGACATTTCTACTGTCAAGATACAAACCATTTCCATCATTACAATGATCTCTCACGTTGCCTTTTTATAGCCACATCCACCTCGCTGCAGCACCCCCGCCCCACCCCCCCCACCTCCTCAAGCCCTGGTAATGACTACTCTGGTCTTCAGTGATATAACATTCTTAAAATGACAAAATTACAGAAATGGAGAACAGATTAGTGGATGCCAGGGGTTAAGAAGAGGTACATCATACTGTACACAAGCTTTGGGGATTGGCTTTTTTCACTCAACATAATTTTCCGGAGATTGACCTAGATTGTTGAGTGTATCAACAGTTCATTCCTTTCTATTACAGAGTCATAGTCCATGGTATGGCTGTATCACAGTTTGTTTAGCAATTCACCCATTGAAGGGCTTCTGGCTTGTTTCCAGTTTTTGGCAATTATGAATAATGCTACTATAAACATTGTGTACAAGTTTCTGTGCAGGTCTTTGTGTGAACATGTTTTTATTTTCTGTCTAAGATAAATGCCAAGGAGTATAGTTCCTGGGTCATATGGTAGTTGTATGTTTAGTTTAAGAAACTGCCAAATTGTTTTCCAGAGTGGCTGTACCATTTTACGTTCTCACCAACAATATATGAGAGCTCACGTTTCTCTGCATCCTCACCAGCATTCGGTGTTGTCACTATTTTTTGAGGCTATGTGATAGATACGTAGTGATATCTCATTGTGTGGTTTTAATTAATATTTCCCCAGCAGCTAATGATATCGAACACCTTTTGACGTGCTTATTTGCCATCTGCATGTCCTCTTTGGTGAAATGCCTCTTCATGCTTTCTGCCTATTTTCTAATTGGATTATTATTATTTTTTATACTGAGTTTTGAGGGTTCTTCATATATTCTAGAGACTAGTCTTTGCCTGATACGTAGTTTGCAAATATTTTCTCCCACTCTGTAGCTTACCATTTCATCCTTTTAACAGGGTCTTTTGCAGAGCAAATGGTTTGAATTGTGATGAGGTTAAATTTATCTAATTTTCCTTTTATGGATTGTGTTTGAGAGTCAAGTGCAAGAACTTTTTGCCTAGCCTAGATCCTGAAGATTTTCTGCTATATTTTCTTCCAAAAAGTTTATAGCTTTACAATTTACATTGAAGTCTTTGATCCATTTAGAGTTCATTTCTGTAAAGATTGAGGTTCACATTTTGTCTATCGATATCCAGTTGCTCCAGGACCATTTGATGAATAAGGGTATCTTTCATCCATTAAACTACTTTTGCACCTTTGTCAAAAATCAATTGGGTATATTTGCGTGGGTCTGTTTCCAGATTCTTTATTCTGGTCCACTGATGTATGAGCTATCCTTGTGTTAATATTACACAGTCTTGATTACTGTGGCTATATAATAAGTCCTGACATTAAATAGATTGATTCCTCCCACTTTATCGTTCTTTTAAAAAATTATTTTAGCTATTCTAGTTCCTCTGACTTTTTACATAAATTTTAGAATAATCTTGTCTGTATCTACAAAAAATCTTGGTGGAATTTTGATAGGAATTGTATAAAAATCTATATGTCAATTTTGGGAGAAATATCTTTATTATGTTGAATAGTCAAGGCCTATGTTTTTACACACCAAATAGCAACACTTGTTTATTTTGGGTCTAGGGTCACAAATTCAACTGCCCAAAAGGGGCTCCATGTACTAGGTTCAATAACATGTAGCCTTTTGATGGCAAATTGGATACAGAATTTTTTCTTTATTTTTGAGGAAGATTAGCCCTGAGCTAACATCTGCCGCTAATCCTCCTCTTTTTACTGAGGAAGACTGGCCCTGAGCTAACAGCCGTACCCATCTTCCTCTACTTTATATGTGGGACTCCTGCCATAGCATGGATTGACAAGTGGTGCATAGGTCTGTACCCGGGAACCAAACCAGCGAACCCTGGGCTGCTGAAGCGGAATGTATGACCTTAACTGCTGTGCCACCAGGCTGGGCCCTGGATACAGAATTTTATTTCTCTACCATAAGAAAACAATAACTCAATCAGATGTTAAATGACAAGAAACTCTCAATCTCAGGATTAGAAACTAATAGGGAGTGCTGGGGAACGTGGCTTGCTGGAGAATGCATGCCTCCTATGAATGGTGTAACTTCTACTCAATTCCTCTAGTTGTTGAGACCCTGGGAACAGCATTACTATGTCTTATAAATTTTCAGCAGAAGCCAGAAATACATTTAAAAAAAATCTAAAACATCTCTACTTTGAATTAACATAAAACAAAATGTGAAAGACACTCCTTCATGGGCTGGATACAGATGACCAGCAGCCTCTCTGAGCTTTCTGAGTTAGAGTAGGCAACAAGAGAAGGTCCCCACTCAAGTTGCTTCCACTACAGTGGAAGCAACAGACAAACAGCCACCACAGAGCAGTACCACATGTTCTGGTATCAGTGGGAGCTGTAGGAGCATGTGGCAGGACCCTTAACTCTGCTTTGGGAGGTCAGGAATCGCTCCGTGTACATAGGAAGTGCGTGTACATAGCAAGTCAAGGTAGCTAATTCAATATGTGCTATTTAATCCATAGCATCTCAAGTGAACAGTGAAAGGATCAAAGAACAGTGCGAAGCTCTGTTTCTGGACATCACTGAACATAATAAAGAGGTCACATAGTTCAATGTTTCTCCAAATGTCATGTCACTTGTTATTAGGAAGTACAAAGCAAAAGCCTTCCAGAGGTGAACAACTTCTTGATTCTCTTAGAATAATTCTGAGCTGCTTAAAATCACTTACAAGGTCCTGGGTGGTCTGACCTCAGCCTGCTTCTTTGGCTTCCTCTTCCTTTTTCCCACTCCTGCCTTCTTTCTGTTTTTCCAACATATCAAGATTCAAGGTCTTTACACTTTGTCATCCATCCGTCCATCCAAGAAATATTGGTTGAGGACCACTATATCAGGTATTGGGAATACAACAGTGAACAAAGCTGACTCAGTTCCCACTTTCATGGAGCTTACATTCTAATAGGAGAGGACAACAGACAAACATAACATAACGCCTTGTGTGAGGAGTCCTATGAAGAAAAGTTAGACAGGATTAAGGTATAGGAAATTATGGTGATTGCTGTTTTCGATAGGGGGTTGGGGAAGCTTCTGGTTAATATTTGAACAAAACTTCAATAAAGTGATGGAGCAAACCACAAAAGCATAGGGAGAAGAGCTTTCCAGCAAGAGAGATCCACAAGTGCAAAGAGCCCGAGGTGGGAAAATGTTTGGCCTATAGCAGTAGGGGCAACGTGCCTGGAATGGGGGAGTGGTAGAAAATGGGAGTAGAGAGGAGGCCAGATGATGTGAGACTCTGCAGACCTTGGTTAGTAATGGGATATTACCCTCAGTGTAAGAAGGAGACAGTGAAAGATGAGAGCAGGGCACTGACATGATCTGACTCACAGACAGCAGACAGGGGGCAGAGATGTGGAAGCAGAGAAAGCTGTTAGGAGGTTTTTACAGTAGTCCAGGTGAGACATGGTGATGGCTTGGACTAGTGTGGTAGCAGTGGAGAGAGGGTGGAGAGAAGCCAGTCAGTTTAAAACACTCTGAAGATATGGGCAACAGGAGTGCAAGAGGAAGGAGTCAGGATGACTCTAAGGGTCTTGTCCTGAGCAACTGATACATTTACTGAGATAGAGAAAACTCTGTGTCTACAACTTCACAAGGCTGGCTCCTTATCATGATTCAAGTCCCAGTCCAATGTCCCTTCTTTAGAGAGGGCTTCCCTGACCACCCCTCATCCTGTTAACAGCTCTTGGTTTAATTTTATTTCTCAGTATTTACAAATATCTGAAATTATCTTATTCATTTTATTTGACTCATTTAGCATCTGGATCCCCCACTGGAATACAAGTCCCAAGAAAATAGGACCATGTCTGTTTAGTTTATTGCTACATCTTCAGTACCTAGTTCAGTGCCTGGATCAGAGGATATAATAAATATTTGTTGAATAAGGCTTGGAAAGTGTGGGACAAGTTAAACAAGTTGAACAAGTCTCCAAGCTTCTTTAGTGGGGTTCTTTCTAGAGCCTTTAGCACAGCAATTAGTCAACAGACGAAATAATATTGATTATCTAGGTCAAGCTCTGTGCCAAGCTCTGGGAAACAGAAGTGAGCAGAAAAAGCACAGTCTACACCCTCATGGAGCTCACAGCATCCTGACGGAGGCACAGCAAATAATCTCAGAAACGTGGCCTTCCACTGTGCTAAGAATTCAGAAAGGAAGGTCCACAGAGCTATGAGAGTGTGGGCTCTGGGGGTCCAAGCGTGTCAGGAGCACAGGGAAAGCATCTCTGAGCTGAGATCCACAGGAGCAGTCACTGTGGGCCTCGGGGATGTCTGAGCAGGGTATATGCTGTGATTATGGGTCCCAGTTTTCATGGAGCTTCTTCCGAGAAGAAAGACGTTTTGGCAAAAGCTGAACTAGTCCAGCTTTCTCACCCGTGGGGCTGAGCTGGCTTAGGAACTTGGATAGAGAGGAGCAGCTGGTTCATGACACAACTAGGGTTCTGCATTGATCATGACACATCTGCAAAATGGCAATGCTACCTCATTAAACAGGACTGCTGTGAGAATGAAAGGTGTTAGTGTCTATGAACAGCTTACCACAGTGCCTGGTACACAAGAAGCGCTAAACACCTGGTCATAATCATAAGATTTCATATTCTCAAGGGTATTAATCATGTTAATATTCTTCCCCCCCACCCCCCCATCAAACAGCACAGTACTTACACATGGTAGGGGCTCAATAAATATATGTGGAATGAATGAATGATGGTTGCCTCAATGACACACTACTTTGGATTTGGCCAGCTGTTCTCACTGGCACAGTAAACAGAAATAAATCAGGCCAAACCCTTTTGTGTGGTTCAGATGTTGCTGGGTTGGTAGCTGCTGTTAATTATTGATATTATTAATTATTGATCAGGGTTGGTAGCTGCTATTAATGATTCTTACCAGCCAAGGACACTTGGCAGCTTAAATGGAAGGAAGTCAGTCTGGTTGCTGCTTTTAAAGTAAGGATAAGTTATACGGTGGGAGGGCCCAGAGGATTCAGTGATTTTATGCATCAATAACTTGCAATAAGAAGGCGCAGCAAAGTCCAGGAATAGTTGCTACTAAAATGGCATTTCCTTTGCATTGAAATCCACATGCTGGATTGCTGCATGTGATTTCTCAGCTGCTACTGAAATAGAGGAAGTGGTTTCGAATGAACACTAACCAACCTGGCTCTCCAGGGGCACCTTGTACCTGAGAACCTCTGAGCCCTTCGTAAACAACAGTTAAGCCTTCCTGGCTCCTGAGGGACAAGCTCCTGGAGTTTTGCTTAACTCAAGCAGAACTGAAGGAGTGAGGCTGCAATCATGAGTAAAATGGGTGTCAAATGGGACAATTCTCAGGTCTCTCGCAAACCCAGACTTGAAAAGGGCCAAAATAATCTGCAAGTCTCCTAAGATATTTTACCTAATAAAGTTCTACCATAAGGCCCCCCAAGTGTCAAGGAGGGATGAACAGTTAGAAATTGGAACAACCATTTTGGAGGGCAATTTGACAGTAAGTGTTATGATAAGCAGATCCCTCAAGTCAGCAATTCCATTTCAATGCATTTTTACTAGAGAAATCCCAGTACACGTGCTAAAGAAGCATAAGCAAGCATCCAATTGCTCTGTCATCTGTAGAAGTGAAAATCTGAGATCAGTCTCAAGGTGCGTTTATCAAGAAGAGAATGATTAAATAAATAGTGGAATAGTATACAGCAGTTAAACGAATGACGCTGCATATAATAACAACAATCCATCCATAATAAAATAGTCCAAACAAAATAAAATAAAATCTAAATAAAATAAAAAGTGATAAAAGCAAGTTACAGAATCATATGTGCAATAAGCTGTATGTGGTAGTTTCAAAATGTGTCCAGAAATTCTTTGATACTCTAGTAGGTGGAGCTTGATAACCCTCCCCTTGAATGTGGGCCAGACTTAGTGTTTCATTTCTAATGAGTAGGACATGGTGGAAATGACAATGTGTTATTTTCAAGACTAGCTTATAAAAAGGCAGCGTGGCTTCCCCTTTGATCTCTCTCTTTTGCTCTCTCCCTCTCTTATCACTTGCTCTAGAGGAAGCCAGCTGCCATGTTGTAAGAATATTCAAGGAGCCCTGTGAAGAGGCCCATGTGGCAGCCTCCTGCCATCAGCCAGTGAGGCACTGAGTCCTCCAGTCAACAGCCAAGTGAGTGAGCCATTAGGGAAGCAGATCCTCCAGCCCCCATCCAGCCTTCAGATGACTGCAGTCCTGGCTCACATCCTGACTACAACTGCATGAGGGATCATAAGCCCAGCCCCCAGTGTAGACACTTACGGATGCTTCACTCTCAGAAAATGTGTGAGATAACAGAGGTTTGTTATTTCAAACCACTAAGTTTTGTGATGGTGATTGATAACTTATTTTACAATAAATTTGAAAAATTTAATACATATACACATAGAGGCAAATGTGTAGAGAAAGGTCTGGAAGGAGATGTACCAAAGTGACTCTGGCAGTTACTTCTGAAGAGTGGGGGACTGGGGGGCTGAGGGTGAGATTAGTTTCACCTGTACTGTCTCTGTTTTTGTTGTACAAGACCTTATAAGTGCATTACTAGCAGAATTTTAAAAAAACACTAAGAGGCAGGAAATATAATTTAAGATTCCGCTACTTTGGAATTTTGTGGTGAGTCAGATAAAGCTGAGACTTACCTTTGATCATCTCCAAGAAACAAGGTTGCTTAGCAAATTCGTTTCATAATAAACAAGGTGAGTAGTGGGGCTCTCCAACCTGCTTAAGAAAGCCAACTGCTGTCAGTTATTCTTAAAAATGACCTCATTGTAAGCCACATACAGTAAGTGATTTTTTACCTTTGTTTCTTATCTATCGGTAAGACAGGTCAAAGAGACCTTTATTTGAACCACACGATGGCAATATTCTTACTCCCAAAGAGTAGCTAAATTCTTATGAAAGTGACAAAGCTATCTCCATTGAAAAAGCCAAGTTACATATTAATGCACGCTGGTCTTATCAAACATTTAAAATCAAAGAGGTTTTGTTGTTAGGCTAAGGTTATGGAAAAGGTATTCTTAAAGTAACTTTGTATCGGATTTCTTTCAGGCTTATGCTAATTTGTTTTTCAACTTTGAGCCTCAGGGTCTGTATCATTTAATAGAAGTTCTGTGGCAAGGACCCTGTCTGTGGTTAGACTGGCTGCAGGCACCAAAGCTTCATGCATTTTCAGTAGAATTGGGTCCAGAGCTTACTGCAAAATGCCTTCTGGGTGACTGACCAGAAATTCAATCATAGTACATTCATTTCAAAAATCCCTTTCATGTATCATTTAGAAGCAGCCCGCATATTTAAATTTGCATATCTCTGACCCTGGATTTTGGAAACGCAGGAGAAAGAATGAATTTCTGTTTAGTTTTCAGGATGATCAGAGAGAATAAACCAGAGGCATTTCCTTTCCTTGACTACTGGGTAGACTTAGTACTTCTGAAACATTCTGAAACATTCTGAACCAGCAGTTCCATAACATAAGCTACTGCCCCGTGGAGCTTGGAAATAAGAATAACTAATGTTTATAGAGCGTTTTACACTCTACGAAATGCGTTAGCATTCATTGCCTCATTTAACGGGCAGAGCTGCTCTTAATTATGCTTTCCAATGAGGGGACAATGGTTCTTTCAGTCCCAGCATCTGCAGAGATTACTCTGGTTTTCCTTTCATATGGACACAGTAAAGAAACAACGTGGCGGCGCCTGGCCTCCCCAGGCTGCAGGAGAGTACACTGTCGCAGGTGTGAGATTGATTAATTTCCCCACGCTGCAGCCTGTTCCAAGTTTCTTTTGATGAACTCAAATGTTTATGGGACTCTTTGCTCCAGGAAGACAGCAAGGTTATCAGGTAACTGCAGGGCTGGAGAGCCTGGATGTCTGGGCCTGAATCCTGGCTCTGTCATTTTCTAGCTGTACAGTCTTGAGCAAATTATTGATCTGTTAAACATTTAAAACTTACTGGTTTTCTCGTCTGAACAATGGGGCTGATAACTGTACAAATCTCATAGGGTTTTTATGAGAATTAAAGGGGTGAATTCACATAGGGTGCTTAGAAGAGTGCCTGGTGCATAGTCGACACTTAGTAACCATTGTTACTATTATTATTATGTACAGTGAGCTGCACTGTAGGTTGGATGGGTAACAAGACACATCCCAAGTCCATTCTTTCAATGTACTATTGAGCAGCTCTCTGCTGGGCACAGTGCCAAGCTGTGAAGATACATCAGATGTGTCCCTTTCCTCAGGAGGCTTACACTCCAGTGGAGGAGAAAAAAAAAATTACACAAAGGCTAATGGAGTGAGAGAGGGATAAAAAATGGGGAGCTGAGATAGAGCATGAAGGGCTAGAATGAGTAAAAACAGGCTATTCTTTGATTTTAGGATGCAAAAAGCCAGCCTTTCCAAACATGTGGGGAAGAAACAGTCCCAGTAGAGGGACTAGCATGAGTGAGGGCCACGAAGGAGGAGTTTGGTGGGTTTGAGGAACTAATGGACAATGGGAGACAGGGCACGCAGGCCATGGCCAAGTGTTATGGTCTTGTCCTGTGTGTAAAGCGAAGCCACAGAAGGGCTTGACACAGCGAAGTAACATGGTTTTATATAAATTACATAAATGTATGACATTTAGTAAAATTTAATCTAATATAATTACATCATATATAAATATTTACAACACACACATACGTATATGTAAGGATAGTACTGGCGCTTGTGTGTGGCAAGGATTGTGGAATGGAGTGACTAGAGCAGGAACATAATAACAGAAGAGACACATGCCAGCAGAAAAGTACAATATGCCACTGGAATTCATAGGAAGGAGGTGGAGAACCAGAGAAGGCAGCACCATTTGAGGTGACCTTGAAGAGGACATCACTTTTAGACATGCAGGGGTGTCTGGAAAACACAGATGGCGTCACTAATTGTTGTATATCTTGCAAAGAGGCCATATGGATCTTACCTGGAGTGTCTCAAATTTACTGTATGGATCTCTGAAATCTGGATATAGGTGTGACGTAGGAGAGGGAATGTCGGAGTTCTCCTGTATCCCAAATTACAATGGTACCTAGACTACCCTGTGAAACCAAGCCACAAGGAAGCTCGAAAATAACCAGGACTTGATTTGCACCGCTTTGCCCTAACCTCGCCTTGGCTTCTGAAGACCAAGGAGACCTACAGACCCTACCTTCCATTTTCCACAAGGCATCGAGGTAAAATGGAAGGCTTCTATGCACTGAACTGAAGCTGAGTAGACATAGGCAGACTGATGTCCCAATGACAACAACCGAGGAAGGACATGGAACTCCCAGTGATAGCTAAATAGACCTGTCCAAACAAAGAGCTTGGCATTGTGACTCTATTCCTCAGTTCCTTTTGCCCACATCATAGTTCTGCTTATGCAATATTTCTGCCTGGTAGGCTACCCCCACCTCTCAATATTAACATCAGTGATGTCAGCATTCTCTGGAACTGCTCATTTAAGCATTCTCTTTGGATTAGTGGTTTACAATGGTCAGATGACTGAAATTCCAAATGACTGCCCAACAGGTTTCACCTGCAGCAGCACAGGAACATGCAAACTAGCCCAGAAGGAGCTGGGTTCCAGTCCCGACTCTGCCATTAACCAGCTTTGAGATTCTGGGCAAGAACCCTTATCCTCGGAATTTCAGTTTCCTCTAGGTTAAGTTATCAACGTTTACCTCGAAGATTTGTCACAAGGATTAACTACAATGCATATCAACGTATTTTATCAAATTAATAAAACACAAATATGGCACTATAATTATCATCATCAAATAACAACAACTGTTTATACAACATTTAAAAATGTTTAAATATTTTCATTTGCTGTATTTAATTAGCCAATTCACTCAATAAAGAGTTCTGCACTAAGGTGGTACCAGGACGGGCAAAAAACCTTGTCTGAATTTTGCTCACCCTGAATCCCCAGCACCCAGCAAAGTACCAGTATTCTTAGGTGCTCAGTACACACATGTGGAATGAAAGAAAGAAGGAAGAATGAATAAAATGTACTCTAGGGAATGGATGAACACTTCTTTGTGGAAGACAGAGAATATCACTCCCATTTCACAGGTGTGGATTCTGAGCAACAGAAAGGTTTAGTTGTGCCACAAACTAAAATTTGACAGTGAAATTTATGAAGGAACAGGGTCTGATCCCACCTCTCCAGCCTCCTAAGTCTGTCCACTTCTCAGCCCTGCTTCCTCAGATGTGGAACGTTTTTTCAAATGGATTTAAAATCCAATGGTTTCCTAATGCAGTCTTTCAGTTCTTGTCCTTAAGCCATCTGCTCTTTTATCTGTTGAAACTTATCAATTTTATTTGAAAACTTTTAATTAGAAGCTTCCAGGCAGTGGCGGAGTTAAGTTTAGAAGCTCCCAGCTTGTCTCGTCCTCAGCAGCTGCAGTAAGGCAATAAGGCTTATGATTTAAATTCATTATTATCTCCATGTTGATGTCATTTTCTTTTCCCTTGCTATTGCATTGTTCCAGGAAGTTACATAAGGCTTGAGAGCCACCAGATAATACTGCTTCTTAGAAATGACCTTTCAGGGAATTTTCCTTGTGTACCCAGATGCTGGTAAAGCTATGATAATAAGTAATATACTTCCCTTCTACCTCCCCTTTCACCCTAAGATGACTGAAAGCTTTACAAACATTAATTAAGCCAACCTCATTACACTCCAGGAAAAAGGAATTATCCACTGCAGAAAAATAAACCTGAATTTAAAGGCACCTTAGCAACATATTTAGAGTCAGCCAATATGCAACAGAATCATGTCTATTCTATTCAATCAAAGAACTGTCCCCAGCTTCACCCACCTCCCCTGTGGGTTTGGAAAACTCCTACTCATTCTATAAGACCTTGCCTGCTCAGGCATCACCTCCTCTAGGAAGCCTCCCTTACCTCTACCTTCCAGGTCCAATTAGGTACATCCTCCTCCTTTCTACTCCCAACATCCTCTGTACATATCCTTGTAAAACTTTTTTTGAAATTTTCGCAATTTACATTCTTGCTCATCTCTCTCCTAGACTCCAGTTCACTAAGGATATGCCCTCCATTTTTCTCACTGTAGGCATGCACAAATTAATTGCTTTGGTGTCCCTCAAATCTGTCCCATAGTCTGACATATAGCAGATGTTTAATATGTTTCTTTAATTGGACAAGACTCCCGTCTTTTTTTTTTTTTTTTTTTTTGAGGAAGATTTGCCCTGAGCTAACATCTGTGTCAGTCTTCCTCTATTTTGTATGTGGGTTTCTACCACAGCACGGTTGCCGACAAGTGGTGTAAGTCCACACCTGGGAACTGAATCCAGGCTGCCGAAGTGGAGAACGCCGAACTTAACCACTGGGTCACGGGGTCAGCCTCAGTTTTTTTTTTTTTCAATAGACTCTATTTTTTAGAGCAGTTTTAGGTTTATAGAAAAATCGAGCAGAAGGTAGAGATTTCCCACATACTTTCCCCGCACATACGTATCCTTCCCCGTTATCAACAACCCCCACCAGAGTGGTATATTTGTTATAATTGATCAACCTACATTGACACATCATTATCACCCAAAGACAATAGTTTATATCTTAGTGTTGTACATTCTATGGGTCTGAAGAAATGTGTTATGACATGTATCCACCATTGTGCTGTCATACAGAGTAGTTTCATTGCCCTAAAAATCCTCTGTGCTCTGCAGGATTCCTTTGTCAGTCATCAAAGCACACTATAGTACAGCCGGAAAAGTCTTAGCTTCTAATTTAGCACCAAATTGATGAAAAAAAATTTGAGGGCACGGCTTTCTCAACCCAAGCTGTTCTACTTTTTCTGTAAAGTACACGGACTGGCACACTGAAGAATTATGGTTCATCCTGGTCCAGGTGACACTGAATAAAACAGTTTCTACTCTGTTTGCCTTACAGGTGTTTCAGGGTTGTAAAGGACTTCATGCCACACATGGTGCTTGGAGCCCTGGCTCTCACCCTTTTTGGACAGCAGCACACATACATGATGTGTCCGTGTGGGATGCTCTGAGTGGCAAACTCATTTCTCCTGACTCTCTTCTCTTTCACTTGAGAGAGAAGGCATAGGGACAGAATCCAGACAGAGTGACAGTATTATAATGATCTTGAATTCACTTTAATTTACATAAAAAAGCAAAACATTTGTCAACTCCAATGCTTTAGCTATCGTTAGGAGCTAATTACTGTGTACCAATAGTGGGTTACAATACCATACTCGTGCCTGCCTGTCCTGCAACATGATTCTGAAGACAGTGACAGCAGCCAGCCTTCTTAAATAACTTTTGGGTAAAAGGAAAGTTATGTTTTTTGAAGCTGACAAACCTTTTCTATCTTATGTAAAAATTAAATGAGACAATTACATACAAAGCACAGCATGCAACACACAGCAAATACCCCATGAATTCATCTATTCTATAACAACATTAATAATTACTATTAACTGAGTGTTTATTATGTGCCAAGAACTACACCAAGTGCTTTACATGTACCCTCTTATCATTCCCAACAATCCTAACAGATACTGTTTTAATCTCTGTTTGGCAGTTGAAGTATATGGGATTCATGTAATTTTCACTGGGTTGCATAGGTAGTAAGTGGAAAACTAAGTCTATCTGCCTCCAGAATCCATTAAGCTATCTAACCTCTCTTTAAAGCAAACAAGCGGCACTTATTAAGCGTTCGTGCACCCCACAGTGTGTTAGACAGCAGCTCTATGGGATGGAATAAACTCTTGACCCTCTGGCAAATTACAGTCTAGCTGGAAAGGACAGGCAAGATACCTAAGTGCAAGATGAGAGGTGATAAGACAATACACGATGAACAGTCAACTAAGTATTGAAAATAAATATGCTCTGGGTTTAAAGGAGGAAGAGATGAGGGGCTGGAGGGGTCGGGAGAGACCTCAGAACCTGAGCTGCACTTGAAACTATTCTACAGTCTGCATAATCTGCTGTGATTTTGTGGGTGAGGGAAGTATTGGAAATACCTTGCCGTGGGGGCTTTCTAAACATCACTCCACTCACCCTTAACACAAATACTTCAAGAATTACTGCTGACGTCTGCTACGGGTATTGATGAAAATATCTGGAGGGTAGTAACTGAGTCTGAACTCTGCAGCCAGACTGCCTGGGTTCAGACTTTGGTCATGTCCAGTTTCTCTTTCAACTTCAGTCTTCCCATCCACAAAATGGGAAGTAATAATTACAGTCACGAAAAAATATATGTAAAGCCCCCAACACAATGCCCAGTGTATATGAATGTTCAATGTTAGTTAATGAGAGCTAACGTTAGGAGTTTTTCCTCGGCTTGATGAGGGAGAAAAAAGGTGGGAATCCCTGATCTAAGATATACATCAGGCAGCAAACTGCTCTGAGCTCTCTGCAGAGCTTGTGCTGAACCTGAGGCAAGACAGGGGCGGAGAAGGAACTAACAAGCCCTACATTCTCAATTTATCTTGGGATCTAAACCTTCCAACATAAAGACATCTTAGGCTGATGGCTCTTCTTAAATAGCTCTGACTCCAAACGGCCACTTAACACAATGGAATGACATGAGCTCATGCAACACGCTCTTGGGACTGGAAGAACTCCTCGAATGGATAAAATGTTAAAGAAAAAAAGTTAATGATGTTGGCTAAAACACAAACAGTTTACTGCAGGATACTGAATAATCTTTCATATAAGATATTTTAAGAAGAGACAATAAGCAGTTCTGAACAATGTGGGCCCCATGGTATGACCATTCCTGAATTCACTCACTCAAACATTTCCTGTGGAATTCAGTTTCCCCATCTGTGAAATGGGTATGATAATAGTACTGACAGCTCCATGTAAAGCGATTATGAGGATTAAACAAGATAATGAAAATAAAGCACTTGGCACAGTGGCAGGCACGTAGTTAGTACTCAATAAATGTTCAGAACTCTTATTATTCCAGGTGCCATGCTAAGAATTTGAGCTACAGAGATGAATAAAATACCTGAGTTCTCATAATAGCTTTTAGTAGTTGTTTCTTACGTGTCTGCAAACTCTTCCGGGACAGAGAGGTCGTGATCTAATCCATTCTGTTCATCCCCATCTATCCAGAGTCAGGCACAGAATGTGGAGCATAGTGTGTGCTCAATAGCTGTGATTTGAAGGAATGAATGAATGGATGCAAGAGACCCAATCCCTGTGTTTAAGAAACTCATAAGAGGGAAGAGAGACATGCAGACAAGGAACTACAATGCGGTGTGACTATTGTGGTCAAGGGGCTCTGGGTTCACAGAAGGTCCGGGTGACCAGCTTCATTGTCCTGGAGGCAAACCAGACCAAGTTCAGGTCTGCCCTGCCTGAGGCTGGCAGGTAATAAGTAACATGTGTAGAATATACCAACATCTGACTGTAGTCACTTAGTGTTCTCTAGTTGAGCCTCTGTCATTTGGCTAATGTTCCCCACACATCAGTGCCGTGACCTGTGACCCTCCTGGCCCCAGGAGCAGCTCTGTGGGTCTGTTTTGCTAGATTTCTGCCCAGAGCACTTGGCCGTAACAAAGTGGAGACGGGAGGAATCAATACAACCTGAGCTGGAGGCATACTTAAAACATCAGCCTTCAACTCTGGAATTGCGCCCTTGTCACTAACAGCCAAAGCGCTTTTGCTGCGTGATCTGCTCAGAGTCCAGTCAGCAAACATGAAGGACGATACGGCAATGTGCTGTGTTACAAACAGGAACACACACGGGGATGGCTTCCCAGTGTGGTGGAGTAGAAAGAAAACAGCTTGTTTAAGCATCAGCTGGGGATCCTTGGGTATGTTTCTCAACCTCTCTGAGCCTCACTTTTTGTATTTGGAAAGGATAATAACTAAGAGTTGTAAGATTGTTTTGGCAATTTAGTGAGCATTAATGCATGTAAAGCATCTAGCACAAGATGCTCAGTAAATGATAGCTTATTAGAACAGCTTTTCTGCTGCTCATAAGGAGGTGAGCAAGGCCAAAGGCAGTGAAAATCATTTACTAACCACACAAATAAATGCTACAACAATGTAGGTTTCCAAAGTTCTTTGCAAAGAATACTTATTAAACAGCAAACATGTGCCACATACTGTGTTAAGGGCTGGGGACCCAAAGGTGATTAAGACCAGGGCTCTAACCTGGAAGAACATAAATCACTTAAATATAATTCTTGAGAGAGACTCCATAGAAGAGAGAATGTGCAAGGTGACAGGATGCACAGAGAAGGGCGACTAGCTCAACAGGGTAAGATAGAAGCTGATTTGAGTATAAAGGATAAGCACAAAGTCAGCCTTATAAGGAGAGGGAGAGAGGGCATTCCAGTTTAATGGAACAGCGTTGAAGACAAACAGGCCTGAAATAACATGGAGTGTGTGCAGTGCAGGGACCTGAGGCCAGTGCTATGGGCAGGTGCCAGGTGACACAAGTCTTGTGGGTCCACTTTCGAGGGAAGCTACCCCGAGAAGATGGGAGCCACTGAAGGCTGTTAAATAGGAATGGACTGGCATTTGGACACATCACTTTGGCTTCAAGGTGGAATAGGAAAAGCTACTATTTCATCAGTATTTGCGGTGTTCTTTCTTCATTCCTTTCCAACCCAAGCAAATACACAAATCTACAGCCTCTTCTGGGGGGGGGGGTGCTCAAATCAGTGAGTATACAACCAAGGGTGACTTCTGGACACTTAATCATTCCCTAATGGACAAACTGTTTCAAGCAGGCCTCTCTCAGCTCTCATGCTCCCTGTTCCCCCAGAGTCCCTATTCCTTGATCACATATTCGTCCACTTCTGCTATGTCTGCAAGATTGAGTTCATTACTCTCCATTATGCATCTCCACTCAGTCGTAAGTAACCTCAATGCGAAGGTCACAGGTTCCAGCCCTTTTGGAGTCTGCTAAGGTTAAGATAACTAAAGTACCTCTAATCTCAAGAGGTGATCAACCGTGCCAGCTGAAAGATGTCTGTCTGTAAGGATCATCCCCATCCCTCTAAAGAAAGAGACAAAAACAAAACAAAAACAACCAAACACATAGATACCTATATACCATCCTCGAAGACCTTCATAGTCATTAATCAAATATTAAGCTACATTATTTAGTCACATATTTTATTGCAACACAATTAAGAATTTTATTCTTCTCAGATATAATAAGAGCTAATGAAGCCCATGATCAAACTCTTGGTAGAAAATACATAGTTGTAAACAGAGATTTCAGAAGGAAGTAGATTTTGTCAAAAGCATGTCATATACACTATTTTATAACAAATTTAATTCCTTTATTAACCTCCAAATAAATGATGAGGTTTTTTTATATGGTGTGGAAAATTTAATATTAATTTTAAAAAGTAATTCAGAGAGGCCATTATAAATAACTCTATTCCACCTGCCAATGTCCACATTTCTAAATTAAAAGACACAGTTTTCATCTGATATCTGATGCTTTCATATTCCTTAGTTAGAGTGAGCACAGGAAACCCCCGTCTAGGCAATGGGTGTGTTCCCACACAGTATTAGGATAATTTTTAGAATTACTATCATTCTGGAAGAAAAGCTTCATAAGGAGGTTTACAAGCCTAAGAGCAAGAAGATAAATTTACTCTCTTTTATTCCTCTGAGCCTTAAGTTCAGGCCTGCATTTGAAGAGCAACACCCAGACCACGGAGGCACAGCATAAACTTCACACTGCGAGACGTGACCACAAGCCCTGTATGTTGGCGTCTGGCTTATTCTTGATGACATCTGTACTGCTCTAAATTGTAACAAGTCAATAAATCGTGCCCAACTCGAAAACATCAAGACCATACATTCTTTCTTCACAGCCAGCATGCTGGCCTCTATGCTTTCCTCCAGCGCTACGTAGCGTACGCTATTTTTAGAACTTGGTTTCCTCATCAGATTTATAGAGAAGATAGTTAATTCAGATTTCGCACCACAGGAAGTGCTTGGAATAAACTTGATAAAAGAAACTCATTAGTTCTCCCAAACAGCCGTCAGGAAGACTTTAATTAAGTCACCCTGACACACAGAATGACTTCAACTGGATCACCATTTCTCATCTTGTAACTTTGGAGTCCAGCAGAGGGTCACCTTGGGAAAGTATTTAGATCACCTGTTTTGGACAGATCTTTTTAGACTCTCCATTTGTCATACTCTGGTGATTAAAGAATTAATTTAAGATGGTGGCACCTACACATGTTCTTTTTAAAGAAAATGATTACTAAGTCACTAATAATGAAATGAGGAGGAAAGAGCGAGCCAGTGGACTCTCCAGAAAAGCCCCCATCATACTTTCTGAGACGTGTGCTTTGCTGAAACGCTTAAGGACGTCTTTGTTAACTCCACCCGCTCATGAGAACTGTCCTCCCACACATTCAGTAGTCTTTGCTGTATTTTCCTGATGACAAAAAAAAAAAAAAATCAAATTCCATTTCAAAAAAGAAAATTCATTTCAATATTTTCAGGTTTAAACAAGATGCCTGGAAAAAAATGCACGCAAAAATTTCTCTAAATTAACATGTGCTTAGAGGAACGACCATTCTCCAGAGATATCACACCTGCAGAATTCCACCCCAAGTAGGAAGAACTGTGAATAAATCCCTCAAGAGGCAGCAGGCAGGGAGGAAGGAGGAGAGCAGGCTGGGGCTTCTGGAAGCTGAAAAGAGCCAAGTTATCATCTGGCCAAAATTGAGGCAGAAAACACATAATTCCTTCTAACAAGAATAGCAACTATTATTACAGCTAATGTTGTGTTACGTTGTTTACCTGAATGATTTCATTAATCCTCATAAGCATTTCATGAGCTGAGTTCCATTATTTCCATTGTTGAATGACAAAACTGAGGCTCAGAGAGGTTAAATCCGGAAAGTCACACACACAGTAAATTGTGGAGCTACTCCCACAACAGTGAAAGCTACTGCACCGTCCCTCTGCCCCGTGGCAACCACGAAAAGCTTAGCAGAAGCAGTAACAGCACAAAGTATCTTAGGTAGGGTTCTCGAGTTTCTCCTTGCCTATGCTGAGACTTCACTAAATGTTTACGTTGAAGAGGCAACCACAAAACAGGCATATCTGAGCAGGTATGGAAATCTCTCAGATCCTCAAAATTTGCACCCTCATGAGCACTGCTAGGCTTACCTGTTCAAGGAATCCAAAGAACTCAGAGGCTGTACAGTCATCTAATCTATAAGCACATTTTGTTTCATTCATATTTTGCCTGGGGCTAGCAGTCCATTTCAGAAATGCTCTTAGCACCAAGCTCCTAAGACTGCCTCCAGCTTTAGCTAAAGTGATGCCTGCCCTGTTCTGCACCTCATTCTTTACACGGAACAGAGTGAAGCTTCTCTCTGGATGACTCGGCCGCTGAGGCCAACAGAGGGCCAGAGCCTTTGAAACAATGGAATCCTCAGCTATTAATTCCCAGTGAAACATTAACTACCTGAGGTGCTCTGGGAAAAAATACCTTATCAGAGATTCACAATGAGCATTTTCATTTTAAAGACTCTAAGAAGTCCAGCAGTTAAAAATTGGTTCTAAATTTGTGGCAGCCAATGCTTCCCCAACATTTTTTGGGGGTGAAACATCGCTCCATTCTCTCCCCTTCTTCACCTCCACTGTCACTCTCTAGCTATGCCCCTACCTTACCTCTCACCCAAGTCCACAGTCATGACTTCCAAATCTGGTCTCTCCACATCACTCCTACTAACTTTCTACCCTTTCTCCTCTCAGCAGACAGAGTGATTCCTTAAAATATGAACTGCACCTCATTCTTTCTCTGCTCATAATCCTTGTTGGCTTCCCACTGCATTGATAAAATCGGAACTCCTTCCCACTGCCCACCCCTCCAACTGCCACTCTTATCATTCTCCTCCTCAGTACCTTCCAGCCTCACGGGCCTCCGCCCAGCTCCTAAACAAGCCAAGCCTTTCCTGTTTCTGGACATCTGCTCTTGCCTCAGCCTGAAATATTGTTTCTGGAATATTTTAGCTCCTCATCCTCGGGTCTCAGTCTAGCTATCCTCTCTTTAGACAAAGCTTTTGTAACCTCCTACGCAGCAACCCTCTCCATCACCCTTCTCAATCTGTTACTCCACATCACGGTGGTTCACAAGTGTGGCCCCCAGACCAACAGCATCAGCAACCCCAGGGAACTTGTCAGAAATGCAAGTTCTCAGGCCTTGCCCCAGATCTGCTGAATCAGAAACTCTAGGGGCGGGGGACTCAGCCACCTGTGTATTAACAAACCCTCCAGGGGATTCGGACACGCTAAAGTTTGCACTGTTCTATGACAGTATCCTGTTTATTTCCTGCATGTTTATCACAAACTAATGATTTCTTCTTTATTTAACTTGGTTTGTCCAACTCCCTCACTAGCCTCACGAGCACTGTAAGGATAGGACTTTAGTCAGTAATCATTGTTGTAGTCTAGGAACATAGCTGAGGTTAATTAATATTTCTTGAATGAACAAATGACATGGAAAACATGTTGGGAAATACTGCTTTAAATAAGCTGTATATTAGCTTATGGTTAAACTCAAGTGTCATGAACCACATGCCACCAATTTTTATCTCCATTCATTTATTCAATATTTGACATCCATTATAGGCCAGACATTGTTTCAGACAATATAAATACAAACAAGAGCAAGTCCTTGTACTGAAAGAATTTACAGATAAGTAGGATAAAAAAACAGGTAAACACAATTATTTCATTCTGACAAGTGTTATAATAAAGCCTAGCAAAACCCATCAAAAGCATTAAAAATATACAGTCATGCGCCACTTAATGACAGGGATACATTCTGAGAAATGCGTTGTTAGGTGATTTCACCATTGTGCGAATATCAACCTAGACAGTATAGCCTGCTGAACACTTAGGCTATATGGCACTAATCCTACTGGACCCCTGTCGTATACATGGTCCGTCGCTGTCTGAAACAACGTTTTTTGGCTCATGACTGTACTTGCACTTGTTTTTGACTCAGTTATTCCAGTTCTAAAAGTTAATTCTCAGAAAATAACCAGGGATGTACAAATGGATTTATCGAAAGGATATTTATCACAGCATCATTTATACTAGCAAAAAAAGAAAAATCAGGAACAACTTAGATGTAAAAGTATGGAGAATTATTTAAAAATTATCCTAGATATAAGACAGAATACTAAAAAACTTATTGTAATTTAGAAGAATTCTTTTTTTTTAAAAGATTGGCACCTGAGCTAACATCTGTTGCCAATCTTCTTCTTTTTTTTTTTTGTTCCTCTTCTTCTCCCCAGAGCCCCCAGTACACAGTTCTATATTCTCGTTGTAGGTCCTCCTGGTTGTGCTGTGTGGGACGCTGCCTCAGCATGGCTTGAGGAGTGGTGCCATGTCCATGCCTGGGATCCGAACTGGTGAAACCCTGGGCAGCCAAAGCGGAGTGTGGGAACTTAACCACTCAGCCACGGGGCCAGCCCCTAGAAGAATTCTTAATGACATGTGAAAAGGTTCACAAAAACTATAAAATACAGTCTTATAAAGTATATATTCAGTATATATATATGTATTTTTTTGTATAGAAGTATATTTAATGTATTGAACATAGAAACATACTTAGATACATTGGAAAGGTGTACACCCAAATAGTAAAAGAAGTTGCCAGGTGGTGTGATAATAGGTAACAATTTTTCTCCTTTTATCCTTCTCTGTATTTCTAAATTTTCTACAATGCACTATTATCATTAGAGAAAAAAGTCAAGGGCAACAGGTCAGAGCAGAAGGAGCAAGTAAACCTGCACTGTGGAGTGGAGAGTGTCAACACAGAGGAGGTGTCATCTGAGCTGGGACTTGAGAATGCATGGGAGCTGGTGTCGGGAAGAGACATCAATGAAAGAGGAGTCAGGAAAGTGGTGAGTGTGTTTGGGGGGCAAGGAGAAGCTCAGGGAGGCTGAAGCAGTTGTAGGGGGATTTGCAGCTCTCCACCAAAATTACCCCATGAAGAGCAAGCTGTTTGTTTACCTTCTCAAAACAAAACAAAGCCCCATATGGACGGTGGCATTCTTTATTAATCAAAATCAGAGCTTACTTATGCATGATGGGCCATCCATGCTCCACAGGGCTCTCTTCTCAGCATTTCAAAAAGCCACAGGCTTTCCCGTTGTGTAAAGGATAATATAAATAAATAGAAACCATACCACGGCTTCACTCTGGCTGGATTATTATGAGATAACATCAGATGGAAGAGGAAAGAGGGGGACATTAAAAGATAACTTATATCTTAGACCTAAAGCTCCCAGTGCCAGAATTTTAGAGGCAGACCTAATTCCATGGTCTGGCCATCGTCAATGGGCAAGATTACTGAACGAGCAGGAAAATGCCTCTTTGATGCTCCTTCATCACTCAGCACCAATACAGAAATTTCAAAGGCCATGATAAGTGGCTTGACAACCTGGAGACAGATGATAAGGTCTCAGCTTCTGATCACTGAACACAATAAATCCCTGTGAACAGGTGCTACTAATTTTTTTTTTTTTTAAGACCCATCTTGTGGTGTCAATCACTTTCAGGTCAATTACATGAGAACCTGGTGACCTGAAGCATACTCAGATTTAGCAAAAATTCAGTTACATATAAATTTTGGGAAAGGTTCATGTGGTTTAAACAGAGGGAATTGCTCTGGAGATGATTTATATCAGAGGTTACAAACTGAATGTCAATAGATCAGTGGCAGATGATGAGTTGTCTACAAAACCAGTTTTTCCCTTCTTCAACAGGAATCAAGTTTTAGCTGGGCACATCATTAGGTAGAAACAACATTTTCCAGCTGCCCTTGCCGTGGTAGACATGCTAGAAGCTCACCAAACTATCCTTCCATTTGTCCCCAGCACACAGCTAATCAATATTTCCCAGTCTCCCTTGCAGTTAAGAAAAGCCATGTGACTGAATTCTAGCCAATGGAATGTGGGTGAAGATGATATGCCCCATATCCTGGTCCATAAAACACTCCTAGGGTAAATTTTATCTCTGTTCCCACTTGCCAGGAGAAGAGAAAGGAATTCAAGGACCTACCTACAGGAAGTCAGAATGGTATAGCCTATGAGTCAGAAATCCTACTTCAAGGAAGCCATCCTACAGAAGTACTTGCACACATACACAGAGTCATTTATATGGATATTCACTGCAGCATTGCTTGTCATAGTAGGAAATTGGAAGCAACTAGAATTACGTCCATAGGAAAAGAGTTAAATAAATTCTGGAACATCCATACTATAAAAATACAATGCAATCTTTAAAAAGGATAAGATGGGGGCTGGCCTGGTGACATGGTGGTTAAGTTTGTGCACTCTGCTTCAGCAGCCCTACGTTCATGGGTTCAAATCCCAGGCATGGACCTACACACCGCTCATCAAGCCATGCTGTGGTGGCATCCCACACACAAAATAGAGGAAGATTGGCACAGACGTTAGCTCAGGGACCATCTTCCCCAAGCAAAAAAAAAAAGAGGAGGATTGGCAACAGATGTTAGCTCAGGGCCACTCTCCCTCACACACGTAAAATAAATAAATAAAAATGATAAGATGGCTCTGTATCTATTGACATGGAAAGATCTCCCAAGACCTATTGCTGAACACAAAAAAGCAAGTTGCATGATAATTCATTCCCTAAATCAGCAAACATTTATTGATGGTTTAAATGTCAGGCACTGTTTCCAGACACTGGGGATAAACTAGCAAACAACATAGACAAAAACCTTTGCCCTTTTGAAACTTAAATGCACACAGCATCTATACTTAAAAATCCTAAAACTATATTTTAATTGGTAACATACATATGTTTATTTCTAAATACAGAAAAAAGATCCATAATGATCCCCACCAGATTATTGATGACAGAGACCTCTGGAGATGGGAGTGGAGGTAAAAGGGGGGATATTAACTTTCTGGTCTATATTCTTCTGTGTTGTTTGAATCCTTTTTATGGGAACACATTTGTGCATTTGAATTGTTTTTAGTGGAACACATTCCAATAATGGAACAAAAAATTGCTCTGCCAAGGCCTAGTCTTGGAACCAACCCCTCCAGGATCACTGTTTGAGAAGAGCGAGGCATTCCTCCTTCCTCCAGGAGCACCTTCATCTGCTTTAGTTATTTATACCTGCAAGTGAGATTTCTTTTGATCAAAGGCTTCTCTGCCAACAAAAGTTTAAGAACAACCCACCTAGCTCATTATCAGAAAATTAACATACATTCACAAAAGAATAAGGATGAAAACCTCACAGGCTGATCCCAGATCATGTAAGGGTTTTGACTGTTGAGTTTTTTACTGTTAAGGCTCCTATTTCTCAAAGGACAAGATTTCAGTTTTTCAGATGTCAAAGAGCACTCAGTATCATAAGTGAGTTCTGATACGGAAAACACATTTTCAAATAGAAGAGTTTTGTTTTATTTTGTTTTAAAATTGTGTTAGCACCTAAAGGACCTCTGTAATAGTGAAGATAAAGTTAATCCAGTAAGGCATTTACCATAGTAAACCTCCAGAAGAGAAACACATTACTTCCCTCTGATGGAATTTTAAATCAGCATAAGGGATTAAACAGTATTATCCAGCTGATGGAGAGCGACTTGGAAAACACGATGGGTTATGGGAAATGACCATCATGTGCACTACTGTTTGTATTCCAGGAACTCCTTTTGGACCTTCCATGATTAATATGTCTGATATAATTCTGGGGAGGTGGTGTCTTTTCTTCTTTAACTTCCCAATTTATCTTTTGAAAAGGTCTGCACAAAGCAGAGCCAGGCTTCACGCTCTTCTTTTAGACTGCGGATTACATGATCTGGATTTGAATTAAAGCAGTGGAAATGGTCTCACGCTTCTATACACTTCTACTTCAGGGTTTGTTTGACTAGGGTAAACGAGCACATTTTCTCTTGCATTAGCACATCCACCATAATCATAATTACGGCCTACCTACAAAAATAAATATTGTCTGAAAGAATACAGAGTGAGTGGACTGAATGACAGACAGAACCCAAAGGTAATGAAAGCTCATTCCTTCTTTCTTTTACCTTCATTTCAGCTTGTTGCTGCAATTGGGTAGTCTCTTCTAAGTTTTGCTCTCTATGTATAAAATAAAGCAACTAAACAGCTATTTTAGGGAAAATTATCTCCACATCGATCCAGCTTTGCTTGAAATACCTTAACAATAGAGGCCAGTTTTAATTGCTGTAAGGTTTTTTTGATGTGAATTATCCACATAATCTATCACCCAGTGACAGCTTACCTACATAGACCATCTCTTTCCCCAAATTCCTCACCCTTCCATGTTCCCCTTTTCCTTGCTCCAAGATCATCCTGTAATAACCTGTGGTAATTGGTAATGTCAGTCACAAAAGGAAATAAAATATCTTAGTTCTTATAGGCAAAACACAAGAGAAAATGTACATTTTGTAGGCTTGGTGAATTCTATGAACTTATAAGCATTGGACTAACCTGGGCAAGATGAAATCTCTGTTTTTGATCTCTGGGATCTTTGGATACTCTAACTGGATGAGTGACTTAACTCCTTTGTGTTTCATTTTTCCTGAAAACTGATAGAATAGGATGGTAATACCTATCCCATGGGGTTGTTGTAAGAGTTAAGTGATAAAGTATTTGTAAAAGCATATTTCACGGTGCCTGGCATGTGAAAAGCAGTTACTAAGTGGTAGCTATTGTTGCTATTATTATTATCACTATCAGTAATACACTTTATTATCACTACCAGTAAAATACTTTCAACTGTTTGAAAGCTTCTTGAATCCAGATTTTAGTAAAAATCAAGGAAAAACTCCTAACTGATGGCAGATTTAAAAATGAATGCACTAACATTACTACTGACCTTACAGGAATAAAAAGGATTATAAGAGAATACTATGAACAACTGTACACCAACAAACTGGATAATTTAGATGAACTAGACAAATTCCTAGAAACACACGAATTACCAAAACTGACTTAAGAAGAAACAGAAAATCTGAACAGACCTATAACAAATGAGGAGATTGAATCAATAATCAAAACCTCTGAAAGAAAAGCCCAGGACCACATGTAATCAATTCCACCAAACATTTAAAGAAGAATTGATACTAATCCTTCTCAAACTCTTCCAAACAAACCGAAGACGAGGGAACACGTCCTTACTCATTCTATGAGGCCAGCATTACTGTGATACCAAAGCCAAGGACACTACAAGAAAAGAAAACTAAGGACTGATATTCTTTATGAATATTGATACAGAAATTTGAAACCAAATTCTGCAGAATATTACAAAGACACCTTGAGAGATGGGATTTATTCTAGGATTTCAAGGGTGATTCAATATCTTAAAATCAATCGATATTACACCGCATTAATAGAATGAAGCAAAGAACACATGATCATGTTAATTGATACAGAAAAAGCATTTGACAAAACCTAACACCCTTTCATGATAAAAATGCTCAACAAATTAGGAATGTAAGATATAAAACTTCCTCAACATGATAAAGGCCATACATGAAAAATCCATAACTAATATCATACCTAATGGAAAGACTAGAAGCTTTTCCCCTAAGATAGGGAATAAGACAAACATGTCTGTTTCATCACCTCTGTTTGCACTGTATTAAAAGTTCTAGCCATGGGGCCGGCCCAGTGGCGCAGCGGTTAAGGGCGCACGTTCTGCTTCTCGGTGGCCCGGGGTTCGCTGGTTTGGATCCCGGCTGCAGACATGGCATTGCTTGGCAAAAAGCCATGCTGTGGTAGGTGTCCCACATATAAAGTAGAGGAAGATGGGCACAGATGTTAGCTCAGGGCCAGGCTTCCTCAGCAAAAAGAAGAGGATTGGCAGTAGTTAGCTCAGGGCTAATCTTCCTCAAAAAAAAAAAAAAAAAGTTCTAGAGAAACCAACTAGGTAAGAAAAAGAAATAAAAGGCATCCAAATGGGATAGGAAAAAAAATAAAACTCTCTCCATTCATAGATGACATGATCTTATATCAAAAAAACCCTAAAGAATTCAGAAAAAAATCCTGTTATAGCTAATAAATGAATTCAGCAAAGTTGCAGGATATAAAATCAACACTCAAAATTCAGTTGTTTTTCTACACATGAGCAATGAGCAATCCAAAAAGGAAATTAAAAAAAATTCCACTTACAGTAGCATAAAAAAGAGTAAAATATTTAGGAATAAGTTTAACCAAGGAGCTACAAGATGTATACACTGAAAACTACAAAACATTGCTGAAAGAAATTAAAGACCAAAATAAATGGGAACTCATTCAGTGATCATGGATAGGAAGACTACTGTTATGACAATAACACTACGAAAATGTGGTATGCACACCTAAAGTGACATACAAATTCAACATAATCACTATCAAAATTCCAATGGAATTTTTTGCAGAAGTTTCAAAACCAATTCTAAAATTCATACGGACTATTCAAGTTTTATGAAAAGCCCACAGCTGACATCACGTGCATCAGTGAATGTTTGAAAGCTTTTCTTCTAAGATCAGGAACAAAACAAAGATATCCACTCACCACTTCTACTCAACATAGTAGTAGAAGTCCTAACTAGATCAATTAGGAAAGAAAAAGAAATAAAAGGCATGCAAGTCAGAAAGGAAGAAACAAAACTATCTTTATTCACAGACGACATGATCTGATAGCTAAGAAACCTAAGAAATTCACAATAAAACCTGTTACAGCTAATAAACGAATTCAGCAAAAAATCAACAAACAAAAATCAGTTGTATGTCTATACACTAGCAATGAACAACTCAAAAGGAACTTAAAACAATGCCTTTTATAATAGCATAAAAAAGAAAAAATAGGAATAAACTTGACTCAGGAGATGAAAGACTGGTATGCTGAAAACTACAAAACATCAATTAAAGAAATTAAAGAAGACAAAAGCAAATGGAAAGACATCTTGCAAGCATGGGTTGGAAGACAACATTGTTAAAATGTCCATACTACCAAAGAAATCTTCAGATTTAATGCTGTCCCCATCAAAATCCCAATGGCAGTTTTTTCTTTTATTTTATTGAGGTCATAGTAGTTTATAACATTGTGAAATTTCAGTTGTACATTATTATTTGTCAGTCACCATATATATGTGCCCCATTTACCCCTTATTCCCACCTCCAAGCCCCTTCCCCTCTGTTAACCACTAGTCTGTTCTCTTTGTCTATGTATTTGCTTATCTTCCACATGAGTGAAATCATAATGGTGTTTGTCTTTTTCTCTCTTGCTTATTTCGTTTAACATAAGACCCTCAAGTTCCATCCATGTTGTTGCAATGGGATGATTTTGTCTATTTTTTATGGCCGAGTAGTGTTCCATAGTATATATATATACACCATATCTTCTTTCTCCATTCATCAGTCGATGGGCACTCAGGTTACTTCCATGTCTTGGCTATTGTGAATAATGCTACAGTGAACATAGGGGTGCATAAGTATCTTTGAATTGTTGATTCCAAGTTCTTTGGATAAATACCCAGCAGTGGAATAGCTGGGTTGTACAGTATTTCTATTTTTAATTTTCTGACAAATCTCCATACTGTTTTTCATAGTGGCTGTACCAGTTTGTATTCCCACCAGCAGTGTATGACAGTTCCCTTTTCTCCACATCGTCTCTAACATTTGTTGTTTTCTGCCTTGGTAATTATAGCCATTCTAACAAGTATAAGGTGATATCTCATTGTACTTTTGATTTGTATTTCCCTGATGATTAGCGATGTTGAACATCTTTTCATGTGCCTGCTGGCCATCTGTATATCTTTCTTGGAAAAATGTCTGATCATATCCTCTGCCCATGTTTTGACTGGGTTGTTTGTTTTTTTGTTCTTGAGTTGCATGAGCTCTTTATATATTTTGGAGATTAACTCCTTGTCGGATATATGATTTGCAAATATTTTCTCCCAGTTGGTGCATTTTCTTTTAACTTTGTTCATGGTTTCCTTTGTCTTTCAGACACTCTTTAATCTGGTGAAGTCCCACTTGCTTATTTTTCCTTTTGCTTCCCTTATCTGAGAAGACACGGCATTCAAAAATATCCTTCTAAGACCAATGTCAAAGACTGTACTGCCTATACTTTCTTCTAGGAGTTTTATGGTTTCAGGTCTTACCTTCAAGTCTTTAATCCATTTTGAGTTAATTTTTGTGTATGGTGAGAGATAACGGTCTACTTTCATTCTTTTGCATGTAGCTGTACAGTTTTCCAAACACTATTTATTGAAGAGATTTCCTTTCGCTATTGTATGTTCTTAGCTCCTTTGTTGAAGATTAGCTGTCTGTAGACATGTGCTTTTATTTCTGGGCTTTCAATTCTGTTCCATTGATCTGTGTGCCTGTTTTTGTACCAGTACCAGGCTGTTTTGATTACTATAGCTTTGTAGTATATTTTGAAGTCAGGGATTGTGATGCCTCCAGCTTTGTTTGTTCTTCTCAGGATTTCTTTAGCTATTTGGGGTCTTTTGCTACCCCATAGGAATTTGAGGATTCTTTCTTCTATTTCCGTGCAGAATGTCATTGGTATTCTGATGGGGATTGCATTGAATCTGTAGATTACTTAAGGTAGTATGGACATTTTAACTGTCTTTATTCTTCCAATCCATGTGCATGGAAGATCTTTCCATTTCTTTATGTCATTATCAATTTCTTTCAATAATGTCTTATAATTTTCATTGTATAGGTCTTTCACCTCCTTGGTTAAATTTATTCCTAGATATTTTATTCTTTACGTTGCAGTTGTAAATGGGATTGTACTCTTGAGTTTTCTTTCTGTTAGTTTGTTACTAGAGTATAGAAATGCTGCTGATTTTTGTAAGTTGACTTTGTATCCTGCAACTTTGCTGTAGTTGTTCATTGTTTCTAATAGAGTTCTAATGGATTCTTTAGGGTTTTCTATATATAAAATTATGTCATCTGCAAACAGCGAGAGTTTTACTTCTTGCTTGCTGATTTGGATGTCTTTTATTTCTTTTTCTTGCCTAATTGCTCTGGCCAAAACCTCCAGTACTATGTTGAATAAGAGTGGTGAGAGTGGGCACCCTTGTCTTGCTCCTGTTCTCAGAGGAGTAGCTTTCAGTTTTTACCCATTGAGCATGATGCTGGCTGTGGGTTTGTCAGATATGGCCTTTATTATGTTGAGGTAATTTCCTTCTATATTCATTTTTTTGAGAGTTTTTTTTATCATAAATGGATGTTGGATCTTGTCAAATGCTTTCTCTGCATCTATTGAGATGATCAGGTGGTTTTTATTCCTCATTTTGATAATGTGGTGTCTCACACTGATTTGCACTTGTTGAACCATCTCTGTGTCCTTGGTATAAATCCCACCTGATCATGGTGTATGATCCTTTTGATGTATTGCTATATTCAGTTTGCCATTACTTTGTTGTGGATTTTTGCATCTATGTGCATTGGCAATATTGGTCTGTAATTTTTCTTCTTTGTGTTGCCCTTGTCTGGCTTTGGGATCAAGGTGATGTTGGCCTCATAAAATGTCTTAGGAATTATTCCATCTTCTTCAAACTTTTGGAAAAGTTTGAGAAGGATAGGTACTTAATCTTTGAATGTTTGGTAGAATTCTCCAGAGAAGCCGTCTGGTCCTGGACTTTTATTTTTTGGGAGGTTTTTGATTACTGTTTCAAACTCTTTACTTGTGATTGGTCTATTCAGTTTCTCTATTTCTTCTTGGTTCAGTTTTGGGAGATTGTATGAGTCTAAGAATTTATCCATTTCTTCTAGATTGTCCAATTTCTTGGCATATAGTTTTTCATAGTATTCTCTTATAATCCTTTGTATTTCTATGGTATCCATTGTAACTTCTCCTCTTTCATTTCTAATTTTATTTATTTGAGGCTTCTCTCTTATTTCTTAGTGAGTCTGGCTAAGGGTTTGTCAATTTTGGTTATCTTCTCAAAGAACCAGCTCTTAGCTTCATTGATCCTTTCTACTGTTTTGTTGTTGTTGTTGTTTCAATTTCATTTGTTTCTGTTCTTATTTCCTTCCTTCTGCTGACTTTGGGTTTTGTTTGTTCTTTTTCTACTTCTGTTAGGGGTAGTCTAAGGTTGCTTCTTTCAGATTTTTCTTGTTTGTTAGGGTGAGCCTAAATTGCTATGAATTTCCCTTTTAGGACCACTTTTGCTGCATCTCATCTGAGTTGGTATGGTGTATTTTCATTTCCATTTGTCTCCAGATAATTTTTGATTTCTCCTTTAATTTAGTCAATGACCCATTGGTTTTTCAGTAGCATGTTGGTTAGTCTCCACAAGTTTGTCACTTTCCCAGCTTTATTTTTGTAGTTGATTTCTAGTTTCATAGCATATGATCAGAAAAGATGCTTGATGTGATTTCAATTTTCTTAAATTTATTGAGGCTTGACTTCTTTTCCAACATATTGTCTATATTTGAGAATGTTCCATGTGCACTTGAGAAGAATGTGTATTCTGCTGATTTTGGATGGAGTGTTCTATCTATATCTATTAAGTCCATCTGGTCTAGTTTTTTGTTTAGTTCCACTATTTCCTTGTTGACTTTCTGTCTGGTTAATCTATCCATTGATGTGAATGGGGTGTTAAGGTCCCCTACTATTATTGTTTTGCTCTTGATATCTCCTTTTAGGTCAATTAATAGTTGCTTTATGTACTTTGGTACTCTTTTATTAGATGCATATATATTTACAAGTGTTATGTCCTCTTGGTGGAGTGTCCCTTTTATGATTATATACTACCCCTCTTTGTCTCTGTTCACCTGTCTTATCTTGAAATCTACTTTGTCTGATATAAGTATGCAACACCTGCTTTCTTTAGTTTGCCAGTCGCTTGGAGTATCATCTTCCATCCCTTCACTCTAAGCCTGTTTTTGTCTTTAGAGCTGAGATGTGTTTCCTGGAGGCAGCATATTGTTTGGTCTTGTTTTTTAATCCATCCAGCCACTGTGCATCTTTTGATTGGGGGAATTCAATCTATTTACATTTTGAGTGATTTTTGATATATGAGGGCTACTGCTGCCATTTTATCACTTGTTTTCTGGTTATTCTTATTTCCCTTGTTTCTCATTCCATGTATTTCAGTTGCCAATTCAGTTTGGTGGCTCTCTGTGGTGGTTTTCTCATTATTTATCATTTGCATTTTGTTCTGATTTTTTGTTTAGTGGTTACTGTGAGGTTTGTATAAAAGATTGCATAGATTAGATAGTCTATTTTCTGATAGCCTCTTATTTCCTTAGTCTAAGCAGGTTCCATCTCTTTCCTCTTCCCCTTCTAAGTTGTTGTTGTTACAACTTATTCCATTTTGCGTTGTGAGTCTGTGGTTAAAATGAAGTGATTATAGTTATTCTTGATGTTTTCCTTCCCTTTATCTTTAAAGTTATAATTGTTTGCTAATCTCTTCTCATAGAGAGCTGCAATTTTCTGATTTTGTCTGCCTGTTTATCTCCTTGCTCAAGGCTCTGTAAACCCTTTTTTTTCAGGTATGAGGGCCTTCTTGATCATATCTTGTACAGGGGTCTTGTGGCAATGAACTACCTCAGCTTTTGTTTATCTGGGAAAGTTGTTATTTCTCCATCATAACTGCAGGGTATTTTCGTTGGATAGAGTATTCTTGGCTGAAAGTTTTTGTCTTTCACAATTTTCAATATATCATTCCCCTCTCCCCTAGCCTGTAATGTTTCTGCTGAGAAATCCACTGAAACCCTGATAGGGGTTCCCTTGTAGGTTATTTTCTTCTGCCCTGAATATTTTTTCTTTGTCATTGACTTTTGCCAGTGTTGCTAATATATACCTTAGAGAAGGTCTTTTTACATTAATGTAATGAGGAGTTCTATTTACTTCTTTTACTTGTAATTCCAGCTCCTTCCCTAGGTTTGGGAAGTATTCAGCTATTATTTCTTTGAACAAGGTCTGTGCTCCTTTCTCCCTCTCTTCTCTCTCTGGAATACCTATAATCCTTATGCTGCATTTGCTAATTGAGTCAGATATTTCTTGGAGGATTTCTTCATTCCTTTTTAGTCTTAGTTCTCTCTTGTTCTCTATCTGAAGCATTTCTATATTCCTATCCTTTATATTGCTAATTCTATCCTCCATAATATCAGCTCTGTTGGTTAAGGACTCTCTATCTCATTCATTGTTTTTCATCTCCAACATTTCTGATTGCTTTTTCTTTATAGTTTCAATCTCTTTTGTGAAGAATTCCTTCTGTTCATTAATTTTGTTCCTGAATTCATTGAACTGTCTTTATGAGTTCTCTTGTAACTCGTTGAGATTTTTTTATGATAGCTACTTTGAATTCTCTGCCATTTAGATTGTAGATTTTTGTGCCTTCAGGATTGATTTCTGGGTTTGTGACTTTTTCCTTCTAGTCTGGAGTATTATACTTCTTCATACTATTTGATGGGGTGGATTTGTGCTTTCACATAGTGATAGCATCTGGTCACAGATTCCATGTGCTGCCAGTTGGGGGGAGCTGTGTATTCTGAGCCCTCTGTGATTCCTGTCAGCTGTGCCTTTCTGAGCCTGGGCCACTCCTGGAGACTTCAGTGGCCCTGTGGGCCTTCCCACTGAGTGGGAAAGCAATCGCTGTGGCCTCAGGGCTGCCACCACCAGCTCTCACAGTCCAGCTGAGACACATTCCTCCCTTTGGGGCTGCACTGGTACTATGGGCATTCACAGCAGCCAGGAACTTGTTAACCTGGGCCTGCAGATCCATTGCCATCTCCTCCTAGGTTGCACCAGCTATTGTGCTTGGTGGGTGGGGCCTCCCCACTCGATGTGAGCTAGAGCCACTCCCTAGGACCATGATGGCACTATCCCACCAGAGAATAAAGTGATCATGCAGGTGGCACAGGGCTACTGCCATCTACTCCCATGGTCCCGCTGAGACACGCTCCCCTCTTGAGGGCCATGGTGGTACTATGGGCATTTGCAGCAGCCAGGAACTCGTTTGCCTGGGCCTGCAGGTCCATTGCCATCTCCTCCTAGGTCACACCAGCTGTTGTGCTTGGTGGCCGGGGCCTCCCCACTGGGTCCGAGCCTGGGCTGCTCCCTGGGGACCATGGTGGTCCTGTGGGCTCTCCCACTGGACAAGAAAGGTATCACTCAGGGGCTGAGGGCTGCCATCATCTGTTGCTGCAGTCATGCCAAGATGCACTCCCACTCTCAGGGCTGCAGCAGTGGTACGGGCACTCCAGCTTGGAGAGCAGTTGCATGCATGTACAGTCCTGCCGGGGGGGCCAGAGAGTGCTCACTTATCTCCACCACCTCCCCGGGGGTAGTCCACCCACTTTCAGATGTACAACTGTGTGGCCTCTCAGACTTCCTAATGTGCTGTGTGGGTATCCTCCACTGATCAGTGAACGTCCATTTAATTGTAGTTCAAAGGATGAGAGAAAAAGGGAACATCTCACTCTACCATGTTGTTAATGTCACTCCCCCATGGGAGTTTTTACAAAAATAGAAAAAGCAATCCCAAAATTCATATGGAACCACAAAAGTCCCAGAATAGCCAAAGCTATCTTAAGAAAGAACAAAGATGGAGGCATCATACTTCTTGATTTCAAAATACATTACAAAACTATAATAAACAGTGTGACACTGGCATAAAGACAGACACATAAGCACAACCAGAAGGACCTACAACTGGAATATACAGCTATGTACTGGGGGGCTTTGGGGAGGAGGAGAAGAAGAAAGAATAAAAAAGGTTGGCAACAAATGTTAGCTCAGGTGCCAATCTTTAAAAAAAAAAAGACAGACACATAGACCAACAGAACAGAATAAAGAGCCCAGAATTAAACCTACACATATATAAGAGAGCTAAGAACACACAATGGGAAAAAGATAGTCTCTTCAACAAATAGTGTTAGGAAAACTGGATACCACATAAACCTATTACCCAGAAATTCTACTGCTAGATACATATACCCTAAAGAGTTGAAAGAAGGGACTCAAACAGATACTTGTACACCAATGTTCATGCAGCATTATTCACAATAGCCAAGAGGTAGAAACAACACAAGTGTCCATCAGCATGTGGGTGGAAAACAAATGTAGTATATACATGCAATGGAATATTATTCAGCCATAAAAAGGAATGAAGTTCTGATACATGCTACGATGTGGATGAACCTTGAAAACATTATGCTAAGTGAATGAAGTCAGACACAAAAAAACAATTATTATACAATTCTACTTATATGAAATATCTAGAGTAGGCAAATTCATATAGACAGAAAATAGATTAGAGGTTACCAGGGACTAGAGGGAAGGGAGAAATGAGAAATTATTACTTAATGGGTACAGAGTTTCTGTTTGGGGAGATGAAAATTTTTGTTAATAGTGGTGATAATTGCACAACACTTTGAATGTAATTAATGACACTAAGCTGTACACTTAAAAATGTTTAAAATGGCAAATTTTATATTATATATATTTTATCACAATAAAGAAAGTAAATAAAAAACCTACAAGTATCATTGTTGAAATTACTAATAGTGCTACGCTATTACAAGTACAAAACCATTCAAGATATTTCTATGCATAATTTAGAAAAGAAAAAATGCCCTTCACATGTTGGAATTTAGATAGATTTTTGGCTAAGACAGCTAGAACAGGTAAAATTTAATTGATTAAATTGCCTCCAAATTCATTGATAAAAGCATACAAATGTTAAAAAAATAAACGCACTGTTAAGAAGGACTGACATTTCTAGCACTGAGGTGATTCATGAAAATATTGGATGATTATTCAGCAGGTAGAAGTTTATACAAATGGCAGAATGCTGGACAAGGTGAGGGTGATGTCCCCACTGAAAATATTTTTTGCTACCCATCTCCTGCCTAAAACGTCCATTGAGTTTATCAGGTTCCATAAAGCAGATCACCCTAAAATAGCTTTTAAATTCCAGAATGGAACAGATTCCTCTATGAAACTGTAATGTAGAAAATAAAGTTGTCCCAACCCTAAGTGTCTCCACTAGAGTGTTCCCAAGGAGAACATCCGGGGATGTGACATGATTAGGAACGCCACGATAAAGAGGCGAATGTAATTTCTACACATGCTGGACCTCAGATATGCAGCCTACTCAGAGGCAATTTGAGTAAAAATTGTCACGGTTATTGTTGGTGTTGTCACTTCTTGATTTCTTTCCTCCTAGGGACTGTGTCTTATTCATTCTTGGTCTTATTGGCACACAGCACCATTCCTTTCAGGCATTCAGTCAAGATCTCTTGAGTTAAATTTCCACTCCTCCTAGGCTTTCTGTTTCATGAGTTTTCTATAACAAAGAGGACTGTGAAGAGAGGAGATGGGTCAGTGGCTCAAACTCATAAAGCAGGGCAAATGGCCCAGTCATCAAAATACAGAGCTGGGCCACAGAAGGCATGTTTAAGAAACGATTTGGAAAATTCAGAATCTAATCAAACACATCTGTGCCTTATATTCTCTACCTGCTGGCTTGCCTGAAATGAAGATGCTTAAATCTCCATTAGGGGGGCAGGGCCACCCATCTATGGAAAAACAAAGCTGGACGCCAATCTGCTTTGTGGGTCCTCAGAATGGCTGCCAGCTGATCAGAAACATTTAATGCGGGGGATCCAGTGTGGAGCAGGATGAACACAGCTGGCTGACACAGCAAGCAGTTACGAACAACAACAAAAACGCCATTTGATTCGTGGGCTGAGCCAATCCATCTGGGAGGTCTCTCAAAGAAAGTAGCTGGAAATGACATTTCAGCTCTGATTTTCCTAGTCAAGTTTGCACCTTAAGCCAGTGACTCAAAATAGCACTCCACCTTGATGGTGTCTACACAGTGTCACTCCAACTTCTTTTCCTTTGGTCTTTGAGAGTGATTTTAGCTCTTTGGGAGATAACATTGGAAAATGAAGGGGCTGGGTGCTCGAAACGGGACTGTGCCCACCCACCTCTAGTTTCCAGAAAATGGATTACTCTGCTTGCTGTTGACTCTTGGATTTCCTATCATGAGATCTGAACCCTGGGCCTGATGTACAGTGAGGCGTGCGATTGGCATTTGCAGAATCCTTGACATCCCACATTACAGTTCATGATTGGTGTCAGACAAAGGAGCGTATTAAATGACTGCCAGCCGGATGATAAGGCCAGTTATTACCGAGGTGTAGTTTCCTCAGGTCTAAAGACCCATAGTTGTGGCACTGAAGCATGCCGGGGAGAAGATAAAATTTAATTAATAATTTCCTTAGAGGCCAACAGTCTATTACAACTATGTTCCTTGCTGTTTTCTGCAATGACCTTATAGCTCATAAACATCAGTGATGCACGCTTGGTTATAGTCTCATCCCCAGGCTCAATTTATGGCTCAGGTTGCATGGCATAATTAGCTAGACAGAAATGAAGATTTTCAGATGCTACTGCTGGAAACGTCCCCAGCTCTGCATAAGTCAGGTGTGTACCTCCCTCCCTCTGTTCAGTCCAATGCCTGGATTAATAACACGCATTATGGACAAAGCGGAGGGTAAAGGAAAAGTCTGTTTTTGAATTATAGGGGATATATTTTGGTTTCTGTTAGTACTGGCGAGTCTAGACACTAAATTAGGTAGCTTCTTTGTATTCCATGGAGTGGCTCAAGCTGTTTTTAGAAACACAAAAATGCAAAGAATGATGTGATGAGGGTAGACTTTCTCTCCTACAGTACAATACTGGTTCTCTGAATATGGAACTACAATTTATTTGGGATCTATTATGTGCTGAACAATTTGTAGAGCTGAAGGGAAAACAAACAAAAGCCTCAATTATCTCTGGGATCAGTGCCTAGCACAAAATCTGGGAAACAGTACATGTTTAATATCTGTTGAATGAATGAATCAATGAATTGATTGTGGGATACTGGATATTTTGGATTATTGAAAACATGAACATTTATAGAGTTAGAAAAATAACAATAAAATACATTAAAAATGATAGTCTCTACCTTTCTAAAATTAAGAACCAGTGTTTGCTGACTGCCTACTGCCAGACTCTATGGTACCAGGGACACAAAGGATGCTGCAGCAAGCACTGGTTCAGACTTAAAGGATGACTGTCCATTAGCAAAAGGGACTCCTTCAACTTGCCGGAATAAAACCCAAACTCTAAGAATGACATTTTCTATCCTTCTCTTTGGTATATTCTTCTCCCCATCCTATGCTAGCGCCAAACTAGGTTATACTCCTTATATTTTCCAAACACCCCAAGCTTTGTTCTCGTGCCTGGGCAGAATACAATCTCAAGCACCCGAGGAATGTAAGAAATAAAGAGAGAATTAATCACTATGCCTTTTGCTGTTGGTTTCTCTGGTTAGATGTTCTTTCCCAATTGCTCATCCATTAAAACTCTCTCTCTCTTGCGGCCGGCCCGGTGGCACCGTGGTTAAGTTCGCACGTTCTGCTTTTCGGTGGCCCAGGGTTCACTGGTTCGGATCCCGGGTGTGGACATGGCACCACTTGGCAAAAGCCATCCTGTGGTAGGCGTCCCACGTATAAAGTAGAGGAAGAGGGGCATGGATGTTAGCTCAGGGCCAGTCTTCCTCAGCAAAAAGAGGAGGATTGGCAGCAACTAGCTCAGGGCTAATCTTCCTCAAAAAAAAAGAAAACCTCTCTCTCTACCTGTTCTTCAGAGTCTACCTCAAATACCACGTAGAACACAGTAGTGCACTGTTGGTGTCCATTTCATTCATTCATTTACTGAGTCACGTATATCTCACCTCCTTTGAAATGGTTAAGGCAACACATATGTTGGTTGAATTGCATGGAAGCATAGGGACATCTAGGGCTTTGTGAGGATACAGTCTTCAATGCCAGAGCAAGCCACCTGACTGCCCATTCTCATCCACATTCCAGATGATGATGATGATGACGATGATAAGAGCAATTAATGCTATTGATAGAACACATTATTTGCTCTGGACTGTGCTAATCTCCTCACATATAATTATCTCACTCACAGATGCAGCATCACCATGACATATGTTTATTACTATCCTTACCCCATGTTTCAAGTGAGGAAACTAAAACAGACACACTAAGTAAACCTGCCCCCAAATAGCATAGCTAGTAAAGGAAGTGTCAGTATGTCAACCCAGGTCTAAAACTTTGCTCTTGGCCACCACATTATTCTACCTCTCTCTTAATTCTCAACTCAACACAAACAGCTGTGAAGGTGTGTCTACCGAGTTGCACTTAAAGAAGAACACTTGGGCATTACAGTTGCCTGTCTGACACCAACTATCCAAATTTGTGCAGTCACTCGACCACCTGGATATTTGGTCTATATGAATACAAACATCTGGCTATTTGGAAAACTGATGCTCAAGCAAGCATTTCAGATTTTATCTTAATTCCTGGCTCCACATAATACTGAGGCAAGGCATTTTTGCGAAACCAGAACATAAAGATCTGAACGGAAAAACAAGACAAAACTTTTAGGCAAAAAGTATATTTTGCTTAATCATGACCAGTGGAAAAATGAAGTTCCTTTCAATCCATCACAAAGTTTCATGGACTCCATGTGGTACTTTAGGAATGTGATACTTTAGGAAAACAGTTCATTTGAACCAGATCAAACCCAACTGAGGTTCAAGAAAAGGGAGAAGGAAGACACTGAGAATGAAGTGAATTTTGAATCAACCCAGCTTCTTCACCCTCCACTGCCATAAAAGAACCAGAATTCTTGTAGATATTGAGGGTCTTAACACTGTTGCTTAAAACCAAAATAAAGATACCATTCTGAACCCCCTTTACATTTAGAATAAATCAGTTTCTGTATTAATCTAGGAAGCTCACGATCCAGAAGTCTCCCCTAAAGCAGCTACCCCTGTGGCATAGCCATGATCTCTCACCAATTTATAAAGTTACAGAGTCCACAGAGACGGCTCGCAATAACTAACACTTCAGCCTGACATCGATGGCTACCTTACTCCTCCAATTCTTAGCAGAGTTTTGATTGCTCTCACTTTCTCTTGATTTTCACTTCTTGCACAAATCACATTGCAGCAAAAGGCATGAGATCCTCCCAACCTAACACCTCAGTAGTTGTTTTCTTTCTTGCCTATTTTTTTTTTTTATAGAGTTGGTTCAAACTTTTCCAACCTGCACTTCATGTATGCTGACCTCCTTGGTTTCTGAACTCTCCTTGGTTATTTTGCTACATGAAACACTTGACTTAACTGGGGAGAGATGGTGTGTGAGTGTGTGTGAGTGTGCGTGAGTGTGTGTGTGTGTGAGAGAGAGACAGAGACGGAGAGAGAAAGAGCCAGCGCAGGCAAGCAAGTGAACACGAATGATAGGGAGGAGGGAGACAGAGAGGGAGAAAGAGGAAGGGAGGAAGAAAGAAAAAGATAAAGGGGAGTGTGGATAGAAATGGGGATATAACAGTGTCATAGGATAATTTATCAACATAGAAAAAAATTCCTTAAAACTGCTATCACCTATTCTGACTTAAATTCGGCTGTTAGGAAATTTCCCCCAAATATGCAAAATCATGCAAGTATAGGAAAGACTATTAAGATATCAAAAAACTGGAAACAACCAACTATCTAAGAATAGAAACTAGGTTAAATAAATTCAGGTGCATTTATTATTATACAGCTACTGAAAGTCATGTGATAGAATACTTAATGACATATTTGTGATCTATTTCTATTACAGATGCACACATGGCCGTAGTCTCATCCTCAGGTTTAATTTATGGCTCAGGTTGCACGGCATAATCAGCTAGACTGAAATGAAGATTTTCAGATGCTACTGCTGGAAATGTTACAGGCTCTTTAGAAGGTATAGTGTAGTACAGTATAAGCCCTAGTTTTGTTAAAAATAAATGCACAGAATAAAGAGACAAAAAGTTGCACAAAAACGTTCACAGAACATATCTTTGGGTGCTTTAAGGATCTGTTTCTGACCTATCATTTTCTCTTCAATTGTTGATTAAATAGCGTAAATAATTAAAATTTTTTCCATTTATGATTTGCTGCATTTTTTCCTATTGTCCACAGTCCACATAATTTTTATAATTAGTTAAAAATCATTCTAGTTTAAAAATAATTAATGTTAGAGGCTGTAAATAGTTTAAGAAAACACTCCTCTAACACAAAAGAAACTTCTTGAAGGTGGGTGCATTTCTTTGCCATGGTCAACAGACACAGGATTGCAGACAACATACGTGCAAATGCCCGAAAGCAGTGTGATGATTGTCCATGAACACAAAACGAAGCCTCTCAGGACCAATGCCTTTAATCACTAAACATCAATTCCAGCCCAGGGCTCGATGGAAATTTTGTCATTATCTGGTTGGAGGATAGGAGGAGCAGGAAGCTGTTTTTCTGCCATAGTGAACCACATTAGCAACTTCTTGCATCAAGAGAATATCAGGGAGAAAGAAGATAGGACTGTGTGCGTGCGTCTTCCTGCATGTGCCTGCTTATGTGTGTGTTCAGCAGACAATTCCTAGACGTACAGAACTTGGCCCACAAGGGAAGAAGACGTTCTGTAATGGGGAAGGATTGATGAAAATACCTCAGAAGCTCATACAGTGAGGAGAAAAACAGGCTGGTTAAAAATTTATCCTTTCCTCCTTTAAATGGAAATAAGAAAATGGACTATTTCAGTCTAATTTTTCCCCAAAATTTCATCCAATTTCCAGGTTTTGCAAAGAAGGTTTTCTCAGTGAAGATCGATTGATTGATCAATCTGTATATCTATCCATGTATCTACCTATCTACCTACCTACCTTTCTCTCTATCTGAAATTCTATATGGAATCTCAGTAACTAAACTAAAAACGTGAAAAGAGTACAGTCTCAGTCCTCTAACAGAATGAATTTTGACGTATTTGTATAAGAAATGTAGTCACTACTTTTATGTCAAGAAAGTTTCCACATCACCCTAAAAGATCGCCGTGAATTAAAATTCTTCTAGACCCATTTTAATTAAGAAATTTATTCACACTAGTAACACTGGTAGGAAGTTGATTCAAGAGAATACTCTTGGGAGTATTGGACATTTCTTCTCCTACAATCTTATTTATCCTCTTCACATCTTTAGTAAATGTCATAACTTCTGGTAAGGGCAAATAAAGAATTGACATCAATTCAGAACTGGAATTCTAAATATATACAATGTAACTATATGTTGGTCTTAAATTTACTATTAAAAGTGCTAGATCAGATTGACAAACATATCAACATAATTTATTTTCTCTTAGATCTCAGCTCTTCAGAAGGGTGACTGCCAAATAGATATTACACATTGTTCATTTTTCTATTATGATAAATATTTCCACCTCACAAAAGAAGCTTCCATTACTTTTAACTTTACAGAATGCCAGTTTTCTGATGAGCTCAGTCTTAGACATACTGATAAGTCAGAGTCGGGAAGTTTTAGGACTGGACCACGTAAGTTAGAAACCAATTCAGAAATGAATGAAAGAGGATGGAAAATCAATTTATTAAACCTATGATTGCAAAGAAAGAAGCAAACAGAAAACAAAAATCACCCAAGAAGGTGTAGGATACTTTTGAGAAGAACCCTCTCAATAGGGCCATTTCTAAGCTTTAGGACGATTCTAGAAGAGCCTCACCCTCATTCCCCCTCTCCCCACTTTTCTGTGGCACATGCTTCAGTAAGTACTACTTTAAGTGCATTATTGTGGTTCATCCAGGTTGTCAAGTTAAGTGCTCCCCGAGATAGCAGCCAGGTATCAATTAGGAAGTTGGCACCTTCCTGTTTATCCCACATCCTGATAAGGAAGGCACTGTCATTTCCTGAAGCTCCTGGCTACCACAGCACTCCCTCCACCTGGGGAGCTACTGATAACCAGTGCCAAAGTGCTGCCTTGGGGGCCAGGTTACTTACACGCAATTGAAGATCTTTATATTGCCCTCTGCCTTCTCCGAGCTCTTAGTTTATAACTCTGTTTTTTCATAAACTGTTTTATTCCTTTGCCTGTGTTAATGCTTCTCGGTATCACTCACAGAGAGATGATTTGGTTTGATTCTCCCCACAGCCCCCAAAACTGGCAGAGAAAAAAATGAAGACACATTTGGGTACGATGTAACCTAGCAACTTCCTTCTTATTATAGAGCAGTCTTCAGAGAAAGAGGAATGGCTCCTAAAAGCAAGAAAAAGATAGAACCTCTAAAATTTTCTTTAATTCAACCATCTCAGGAAACTTTTCTTTATGACCAAACTAAGAACAGTAACATTTATTTACCTTATTCTTATCATAATCCTAGTCTAATGCCTAATACCTTATAGGGTTTATCTTGTTTACTCCTCCCAATGTTCATTCCTCCCAACTACTATAGTAACTGTTTCTATGAAGCAGTTACTATAACGAATCTCCATTTTGCAGATGAAGAAAGTGAAGCATCGAGAGGTTAAGGATTTGCCCAAGATCACTTGGTTCTTTAGTAGCAGATCTAGGATTTGAATTTTAGGTCTGTCAAGAATCAAACAAATAACAACAGTGCTTATAACCACCCAGTTACTTTCCTTTCCATGGCCTGTGTTGGGGTTGCAAACTCAGGTGGCAGGCAGGTATTTCCAAGAGTGCAGCAGGCTGGGAGGGGACTGAGGCAGCCTAGAGTTCTCAGACATGATCTTCAGGAGAGTGACTGCTGCCCCACTCCAGCTAGCTGTGACCATGAGGGATCCATGTACTCAGTGTGCCCACAGGATCAGAGTTTTCAAGGCAGGATGGCAATATGGATGTTTTAAAAATCACCTGATTTTCAAATGTTGGCAACTTATTAAAAATATTTAAACATTAGGCCAACTCTATACTGGCCAAACAAAAGCCCTTTGTAGGCACAGTTTAGCTCACAGGCCACCAGTTTCAAACCCCTGCCTCTTTCTTTCTTTAAGCTCAAACCTTGACAAGTGTGATAATAAGATCCTGCTTCAATAACACAAAACATCTCTGACCCAACCATTACATCTCTTTCTCTCTCTAGCCACTGCGGTAAGGAGCAAAGTGACAGACTCTTTTTCCCATCTCTGCTCTAAGAGGCAATGCTAAAACCGCGCAGGCTTGCTAGAAGCCTGCTTTTCCAGCTGGTGATGAGAACCTGTCCCTCTCTCCCCTCCAGGCTGTTGTGTCAGCATCCCTGGAGTTGCCTCCGGCTGTCTCACATGGTGCAGCTACATACTGCCTTCCAGAGACTAGCTGTATTTTGTGTCTTGGAGGAGAAAGAAAAAAATTCCTCTGAAGCTCTAAAAAATAGAGTTCAACTTCAACTTTCTCTGTTCAAATTTTAGAGGTGATGGTAAATTCCACACTCATCAACCACATTATTCTCTTTAGCACACCCTCGTTAAAAAAAAAAAAAAAAGAGTAACTTGTTCTCCAAAGTAGGGAGGTTGAGTTTGGGCAGAGAAGGCCACAATCTTAGCATGAGATGATTTGGAAAACCACTTAAAAATCTGTGGTAAAGGGTATCTTTAAATACAGTCCTCTGGTTGACAATCAGCTTCCTTGCAACAGCAGAAGCAAACCACTTTGCTTTGGGTTGAGACTCACAAAAACCTTGTATTCATTCATCCTCCTGAGCTTCTCCCAGAGACCTTAGCATCAGGAAATCAATCTTGCTCACTGTTGTATCCCTAGCACCTGGCACAAACATTAATAAGTATTTGTTGAATAAATGAATAAAATGGAAGAAGAGCTCAGATCAGTTGGGACCAAGATAACATCTATGCTGTGATTTATTCATTCAAATATGTTGGGATGAACTCAGGTCCCTAAGGAGTGTGCTGAAGGAACAAACGGTGGCCGCTGTTCAGATCACTAGGAGACTTCTGTTTTGCTGTGTAAGGTAGACTCTGAGGGCAACAGCTGATTTTCTCAGGACAATGGAGAGAGAAAGAGGATTTCTGAGTGGATGTGCTGGTAAAGAGGAGGGAGAAAATTTCCGAAACTTGGGAGGCAAATAGGCAAGACATGGGAGATAGAAGAAAGATCATAGAGTGTGTGATCTAACCCTCTGCCTAGTCTCTCCATAAATCTTTCAGTGAAATATTCTCTGTCATCAATGATTTTGGAGTCAAGTAACACAGTCCATATTAAGTATAACTAGCATACGTGCTCAACATGGAAAAACAAATATGAATACAATAAAGTCCCTTCCTTGGAGGAACAGTCTAGAGTGAAACAGCCAGAGAAATAAAAGTGTTACGCTACAACACAAGAAATCACTCAAAGATTCTTGCAAAACACCATTGATTTATGCAAAGACATTTCCTGCACATTTGCTGTGTGCCAGGCATGTGCTGGACCCTGGTGATGTGGTGGCAAAGAAGACAGTTAATGTCCCCTGCCCTCAAGAGAGAGAGGCAATAAATCTAAGGAATGAGATAGTATCAGTGATGGGGGTGGGGGGGGGACTTTGAAGGGAATAGAGAGGGGATGATGTATGATAATGACAGATAAGATTCAACATTAACTAGGTAGTCAGGGTTGGCTGAGGAGTGACAGTTGAACTGGGACCTGAAGAATGGGAAGAGGCCAGTTATATGAAGATCTGTGGATAAAGCTTTCCAAGACGATGGAAGAGCTACATGCAAATGGCCCAAGATGGTACAAGGCAAGTGATGGGGAGGAGGGTAAAGAAGATGATCAGAAAGGCAGGCAGGGGCAGATCAGAGAAACAAGAGACCTTTACTATGCCTGCAAGGAGAACGGGCGGACTCGCAAAGACTCAGAGACAATGAGTGAAACACAAAGGTAAAATGTAATCACAACACAAGGGCCTTGGCACGCACCATCTCTGGAGGGATGTTCTCAAACACTGGCCCTCCAGGGGGCAGGAAATAATGTAGTCTTGTTAATTGCCCTTCGGGACTGCTCTGTATATGAATGTAAAACTAGGGATTATCCAGCCCCAGATGCAAATGAAAAGGGCACAGTGGGTCACTGGTTTTCCTGAAGACTCTTCTCACTTGAGGTAGAAGTGAGAATGCCAATTACCCTCATTTCTGAGGAAGGGAACTGGGAGAGCAGAAACATCCAGAGAATTGTGCTTCCGATTGGCTTGCAAATCATAACAACCACCCCAAAATTAAGAGAACAGAAAAAAAAGCCCCTTTGCTCTTGGGACCTTAAGTGATTAGAAAGAGTTGTTATTTGGCTGATTTTCACACTTCATTAGCATATGCATAATTTAACAAGGGAACCTGCTGGGGGCTGGCACGGGTGAGGGCAGCTCTCCATACCCACGGACCAGAAACTGGGGCAGTAGCAATGGGAGTGCTTAATTACGCCAGCAAGGCAACCGAGAGCAGCATGCGAAGGGGGATGAATACATGATGGAGCCTTGGAACAAGCACAGAAAGACACCCCGATGTCTACTTTCACCCATGAGCACATCTGCACTGAGAGCTATAAGGTAGCACTGCCTGAATATTCCTCCCAAGGACAACGTCACCAGTTATTAATCCTCATGCTCCCCACTTCTCTCACCGTCCACACTCTCCATCAGACAGCCACATTTTCTTCTCCAAAAATCTGGCAACGCCAAGAAGAATAAAGTATTATATTATGATTGTCCACATCCCCTCCCACTTGGCACTGAAGAGAAGGGACTGAAGTGGTGTTTTGGGGGCTGACTAAAATGAACTTTAGGAGAAGGGCCAGGACTTCAAATTTTAAAGCTGAATCCCCTGATTAGGTCCATAAGCAGAGTAGCAAGGACAAAAGTCACAACCAATGCTTTACATTAGTTAACTTTTAGACTTTCTTTTTCTCCACTCAAAAACATATCCTTTAAACCCCAAAGGAAGATGAAAAATAAGAAAAGGCAAAAATAGGCTACCTGCAATGGGAGGAGTCAACTCTGCCCGATCACCTATCTTTCTGGACTTGTTTCCCTGCTCATGCCCGTTGGAGGGACACGTATATAACTCAAAAATTAATGAGTGGAATTGGATGGTGCATCTGAAAAGAAGTGCCAGGGAATTTTATAATTCTCACATCGTATCTTCTTATCACCACATTCAATGTCACATAACTTTAAAATTGTGCCAATATCATATTGATGTATCTTGGTCCATTGGTTTTGTGGGGACCTGGAATTGGCAACCCCAAGATACATCTCTTTGGCATCAGGATTATTTGAGGCTGATTGCTTTTGATAAACTGGGACAGGGAAGGAGGCTCTGAGGAATGGAACTTGCCCTTTGTTAGGACACTTACATTTGTAAGGTAAATCTCTATCTGTAAAAGGTGCCTCCCTCTCTGTACCAGGAAGAAGAAAGGAGATGACCTTCTCTCTAAAAACTCTTAATCAATACCAAAGGCAATGACTTAAAATCTGCATTTTATTGTGCTCGTCTGGTAACCTCCTGTAACTGACTTCCCTCCCCCTCCCAACTTTGGCATTCCTTAAAGATTAAGCATCTTTCTTTAGGCTGGGAACCAATTGCAGTGCTCATCTGTGACTCCCCCAGCCCGAGGCAACACACCTGCCACCCCACGGCGTTCACTGAGACAGCAGACCTATCTGCCTCCATCAAGCGCTGTGCTGACAGAGCAGCCTCGTGTCTGTTGTAAAAGGGACATTTCAATCACATGTGAAACACCCTGTTTGGGGGTATATAACCACTCTGTGCACCCCACTTCTTGAGTGCCCTTTCTTCCTTCGGGAAGAAAGCCCCCGGGCCATGGTTCCTCATAAAGCTTTGTTTAATTTTCTCTTGCTATTCTGTCTCATGTGAATTTAATTCGTTCTCCGGCCAGACGAACCCACATTTGGGAAGAGGAAATGTCTTCCTCCCCTACAGTTTATTCTGAGATGATTTACAGATCTTTTTCTGCTTCTGGTACCTCCTTAGTATCAATTCTCCCTTCTGTTGTTAAGAAAATCCTAATTTTCCTTTCTCTCAGTCTAATCTGTGTGTGTGTGTGTGTGTGTATGCATCTTTAAGGCCTGAGCTAATTGGCATACTCCATCCCTCTGGCAGTAGTGATTGGTTCAGGCATAAAAAAATAATCCAACTTGGGCCAATGAGAGTTAGGTCCAGACTTCTGTTGCTACATTGAGAAGATTCCACATATTACTTTCACACCCTTCACACCAATTCCTTGCAGCGCCACAAAACATGTCAAACATTTTCATACCTTTGTACTTCTGCAGATGCTATTCCATTTTTTAAATAAATGAAGAAATCCATCAGTTCTTCCATATGTTATTTTGGCTTGAATGCCTAAACCTTATGCTATTATATCTAACTTAATAAGCACATACTCACTACTATTATACCAGACCACTGGCTGTCTCCCCAACAACCATTCTCTGCTGCTTCTGTCAACAGTTCCCTGACTTTCCCCTTTCTCATCCTGAAGGAAAATTTGGGTAGTGTTGATTCCTCCCTCAACATCAGAGTTAGGGCCCAAGTGGCTTAAGTCCATCAAGTATTCTATCTTATTGAGCACAGGGAATAGATTTAGGAGACGGGCACAGAATCCAAACAGATCTAACAAGATGTTAGGAGTCATTTCCTAAAGATTTAAGGAGACATAAGCCCTACTATGGAAGCCAATTTTCCACCACAAACAGAGAGCCTGGAACACAGAGCCCCTGAGTCTACAGAAAAAGCAGAGCAGAGAGACTATCCATCTAGGGAGACATAGCTGAGTTCCGGCCCAAGCCTTACCTGAAGCCAGTGTCCTTTTGAACTTTTAAGTTATGTGTGCCAAATTTTTGATTAAGTAAATTCTTAATAGGATTTTTCAGCCCTTCAACTAAAAAATTCCTGATTAGTACAGTGACAAAAAACGTTAAACCGTTCAAGAGCCAAGATAGAAACTTGTGGGAAATTATAAACTATGTTCTAAGTCAACTCCAAATTATTCATGCATTTATCTATTCAATAAATATTTGAACATTTTTTATATACCAGGTACTGTTTTAGGACACTAGGGGTTTAGTAATAAAAAAACAACTAAATACTCTTTTGGAGCGTAGATTCTAGTGGAGGGAGATAGATAATAAACAATAACAATGATAGATAAGTAAAATATATAGTATGTTAGAAGATGACTGAGAAAACAATAGAGTAGGTTAAGGCAGATCAGAAGGGCCAAAGGTGGAAGGGGATTTCAATTTCAAATATGTAGTCAATACAGGCTTCATTGAAAAGACAACACTTGAATAAAGATTTGAAGTAAGGAAATTGGCTGTGCAAATATCTGGGAGAAGAGCAGTTCAGGCAGAAGAAACAGCAAGTTCTAAGGCCCTGAGATCTGGTGAGTTCAGGCAGCAGCAAGAAGGCTGCTGAGCAGGGAGAAAGTAGCAGGAGAGAAGTCAGAAAGGAAATTGAAGGGCCAATGATATACGGCCTTACAGGCCAACATAAGGACCCTTTTATACTGAGTGAGATGGAGAGTCATGGAAGATTTTGAACAGAACAGTGACATGGTCTGACCTAAATTCTAACAGGAATTACTCTGGCTACTGTGTGTAGAATAGATTTGGGGGTCAGAGGAAAGGGTGGAAGCAGGAGACTGTTGCAACAATGCTTGTTAGATAGTGGCTTGGATCAGTAGGGTAGTGGTGGAAACTGAAAACAGATTGGATTCTGGATAGTTTTTAAAAATAGAACCAATAGGATGTCCTGATGCATTACATGTGTAATGTGAGTCAAGAATGACTCCAAGGTTTTTGGCCTGAGGAACTAGAAGGATACAGTTGCCATCAACTGAGAAAGGGACAATTACAGGTAGAAAAGGTTTGTTCAGTCCCAGCTCAAACTCAGGCCGTTTGGCTCCAGAGTCTGTGCTCTTAACTATTACTCAATATTGCTGTTCCCAAGCGGGATTGTTTAATCAACTGATGGATGTTTAGGATTAGCAATAAAGAGAGTATGTGGCACGTAAGAGTGGCCAACGAGCTAAAAGAGTTCAGTTTTCTGCCTCCAGAGTTACACTGGGCTGTAAATATAACGCTACCAAGACAAAGAGCTGGAGTCATTGTATCCAAACACAGGAAGACCAGTCTGCTCAGTTGTCCTCATACCTAATCAATCAGATTTACTTGGGGATCCTGTGAAAAGACGCAGGTTTCTAGGCGATCATCCTAGACATTGATTCAGTAGATACTGACTGGAGCTTGGGAATTTCATTTTGACACGTGTCTCAGGAAATTCTGAGCAGCTATTTGAGAAACACTACCATAGGAAATCTACTTTGCTTATCCTTGTCCAGTAGCTCTCCACCCAAAAAGACCAATAAAATCGGATTTTAATTCATTTTAGCTTCATGGATGGGATTGGGATGGAAAGAAGATTTCTGTACATGGCTAACGACTACAGTTAAGCTTGGAAAAATAGTTTGATATTCTTCATAAAGATCTTTAGTCTTCTGTTAATTGGTAATCAATTTGTTACCTGAACTAAAATTTATCTTATTCTTTACTTATTCATGTTAGTAAATGAAATGGTGCTTGAACTTTGCAATAGCAAATGGTGGGGCTTTACTAAATACTCATTGAAAAGATAAGATGTGTGAGAAATTTGTCTTGCATTTGTCACTGGAGACCCCAGCTTAGTTGGATATCTTTACCCAATGACAGTTGCAATGAAAGTGTAACAGCATTTAACTTAAGCTAATAAGTGACTATCCTTTATTAAAAAAAAATGCCAAAGCAGAGCCATAAATAAAGTGGGTTGGTGTGAAAGTCAACTTCCTTTTTGGTTCTGATCAAATAGACAAGTACAGAGCTTCTCAGAAATGTACATATTATAACTCCAATAATTTAGCAGTTGAGTAAGCCCAGAAAAATATGAGGAAAATAGCTAATATTTGCTCCCAATTTGGTTAGAATCTAAAGGTAATTGCACAAAAGATTTTCTTCAATACCAAACGCCATTGCCAAATGTTTGCACATCCTATTGCTCTCTGTTTCTACTTAGGGTTTTGAAAACAGTCCTTCCAAATTGTCTCTATTTTAGCCTTGTGACTAATCACCATATTAATATGGTGGAGTTGCATTTTAATTTCAAAATTTTTCCAGAACCACTGACTCATCCAATTTATTGGTTTCAGTGGGGCGCTATCAAATGGAATTGGACTAATTTCTAAAGGAGGAAAACCAAGACAACAAGCAGTGATTTCTGCCTCCCCTGTCTCCTCGTCCCAAACAGAAATTTCTGCACATTTTCACTTGCAAATGAAAATATGAGAGCAAGAGGGAATAATTTCTCACTTCCATCCAACCAAATGTCCATCCACAATCCATTCTTTTAACCATGTTGTATTAAACATCTACATAGCAATACAGTGTAGTGATTAAGATCATGGACTCTTAGTTGCACGGTCATGAGCATATTATCAGTCTCTTCATCTATAACTGGGGCTAGTGAATGTATCTATCTCATAAGGACTGTTAAGAAATTAGCTGGGTAACACTCATAAAATTGCTAGCATAGTGTCTGACATACAATAAATGCTCTGCCATTGTTAGTGACTGTCATGTTTATCTATGCACATGTTCATCGGGGTATAAACGTGCAGACAGGTTATCCCTTTTTGCCACTGTGCATTTCACTGTGGCACTCAGCTGCCCAGTTACTGCCTAATAAGCATCTCTGCTTTACCTCTTCCACTGTAGCCATTCATTCAGTGATTTTTGCTGCTGACTCAAATGATGCAACATCAACAGATGATAACACCCATTTAAGAATGGCATTGCAATGATCTGACATCTGAAGGGGATTTCAGAAATGCAGTGGCATCATCTTCTTACTAAACTGAGAAATGAAAAAACAAAGGGCATCTTCATGATGGGCCCACATGTGCTGGTGAAGTGGGTACACTCAAGTAATCTGCTCTCACACTTCCAAGTCTATATGTAACTGTGCTCAGCCAAGTCATTATAAAAGACAGAATCATCACAAAGGATGGAGTGAGCAGAATTTGAAATTACCCACCTGGTCTCACTATGTGCAATGCAATTTTTATGAAGGGATAGGTTTAGCTTATTATGAGATAGAACGCCCCTTCCCTGGCATCTGACTGCTCTGATAACGGCAAATGGCAGACCACTCTTTTCCTTTCAATTTACATTCATGGAGTGCCCACTATATGCAATACACTGTGCCAAGTGCCTTGGGGGAAACAGAGGCAAATAAGACAAGATCCCTGAAATCAAGGTAATGATCAACCCCAAGAACACACTATTTCTCCAACAGATGCCTAGCAGAGGACCTGCCCTATAACTGATGCATAATAAAGACTTGCTGAATGCATGAGCAAATGTACAATTTGGGCAGTCCCATCTACAAGCCCAGGGTAGAAAATGAAACTAATCAGGCCAAATTTAGGAAGGTGTTTGTAGCTACCATTGCCAAAAGGTATTCTTTGTTTTGAAATTTCTAAGCCTGGCCAGGAAGCACAAGCTTTTACTTAGTTAGGCCACTGATTCCTGGTGAGTACAATCACCCTGTGCTTACTGCTATTACCCAAGGCCCACTCTGGTCTTTCGAAATAGAGATAGTGATTTGATATAGACCAATGGCAATGGAAAGAGTCAGTTTGACTTTACCAGCCTGTGCCCTCATCCCATAGGAGCTCTACCTTCCACAGTGGAAGTAGGAAATCAACTAAACTCTTCTGAAAATTTAGGGAGTTAGCTCTCGACATCCCTGCTATGCTCTCATAGCATGGAGATGACCCACCATGATCCATACAACAGACACTGTTCCATTGTAATCAATAGAATAAAGGGCTCTCATGCATATCCTATTGGCTATTATTTGCAGTGTGAATACAATCATGCTTTAAAGGCTTTCAAGATACTGAAGAACTTGAGGATGCACCATCTGTGGATTCTTGTCATCACATAAAGCAAATAATTGCTTTTTAAGAAATCCATGCCACTATTGCTAATTTTTTCATTTCCACAAGCTACCCCACTAACAACCTCTGGGTATTTACACAGTTTATTTAATTATGCAATGGTTTTGTGTGTACTGAGCATCATCCAGTAGGTCTGTGTATACTGCACTCACCATCCTGACTTTTAAAACCAGCTCTCTTGCTTTGTTTCTTTCCTCTGTTGTTAGCAGGAGGACAATAACGCCCATCTTTCTGGCCTCTGGAGGGATTAATGTTCCTAAGAGCTGTAAAGCTGAAAGACACGGCCTCCATGCTGAGTATGATATAATAAGATATATTTGCAACTGCATGCTTAAAGAGACCTATCTGCTGGGCATCTCCCGCTACCAGCCATTACTGCCATCAAATGGTATTTATCGAACATGCAGTAACTGTCTTGTGAGCTCCAAATTAATGGGGGACTCCTGAGAACCTAATTTTAAAACATTATGCCCCTCTTTGTTATCTGCATTTGTTTGCTTCAAAGCCTGACACTTTAATTGGCACTGAGCACTCTAACACACAACTGCAATTTTCCTCTTGAAAGCTTAGAAAGCTGCTGTCTGAAGACGCCCAGTTTAGCTCCTGGAGTTCAGAGGTTGGCAGGGAGCTGTGCAGCCACAAGTGCCAGTAAATGCTACGAATATGGAAGAAAACCCGAGCTTGTCTCAGGTGCAGGCTGGGAAACAGACCAATGAGATGTTAATCTTCTTTCAGAGTCACCCTTCCCGCAACTGCTCCCTCCTAGACAGGCATGTGTCTTATTTTTAGTCTCTTTCTCAAGAGCTTTCCATTTTTATCCCCCAGTTCTTCAGGGGCTTGGTGAGTCGGGTTTTGGTCCTCTAATTGGCTTTGACCCTCCAATCCTTTTTGATTCCCCCAGAAGGCAAACTGGCCCATTCCTTGCCTACTTTATCCCACTTTTTCCCCTCTGTTGCCTCATTTTGCTTATTTTTTCATCTTCCAATGAGATTTAACTTCCCTTTCTCCAACATATCACTGGAGAGATTTGTCAAGCTTCTCATAACCCTGGCTTCCTCTACCTTCCCCTGATGAAGGCTTCCCCAGTGCTCATTTATTTCTCTTACCCAAGACTCCCACAGACCTTGATTGGATCTTCCCTATAACACATTCTATGGTTATTCGCACCCATGAGTTATTACTGACAGAGATGTGCGGGGGGATCAATCTTCATACCCCACACAACAGTCAACAGTGTACTGAGCGTAGACCAGGTGCTTAGGAAATATTCTTGGACAGATGAATGCTTTAATTTAAATTATTTAAGTACTTAAGAAAGTTCTACCGATGTTAAAAATCAACACCTAACATAATCTAACCATGAGCTGGACCTAAGGAAAAAAACAATAAAAAATATTAGTAGAAAGTAATATTTACTCAGCACTTACCCATGTGCCAGGCACATGGGTAAGTGCTTTGCTTGGGTTTTCTCTTTGAACCCTCTCAGTAACTTTATGAGGTAGGCATTGACATTATGGACTGGGTATTGCACCTTTGAGAGTTAACTTTCTCTAGGGCATACAGCTAACAACTGGCAGATCTGGGATTCAGGTCCAGGTCTGTCTGATCCCAGAGTATCCTCTCTTAGTGACTTTATTGCACTGTCTCCTTTCTCCTTGTGGGCCCACTTAGAAAGATCTATTCAGGCTCAACCAGAGCAACTCTGTCTGAGACTTTATAAAACCCTATGTATAAGGATAGGTGATGGACACATTGAACACTCAGAGGTGACTTTCCAATTTCTGTAGAGAATGTCTCCTGATTCTCATTCCTTGGCAGACAGAACAAAGCCATGATAAAGAATGTTTACCTACTCCTCAGTTCTTAGGTGGAATAATGACTCCTCCACTAACAAGAAGGGGGCCTATCTAGATTCTTATATCGAATCTTGTTACCTATCAATGTCCATATCTCTCCTGTCTTTGTCTAAGAGGTTAATTGCACCAGGCTAATTTAAATATGAACACAGTAAAAATTTGAACTGAGAGAGAGAGAGAGAATGAATGAAACAATTAGAGATTAGGGGTGGTGTTGGTGGGGAACTCTATTTACTTTTGGTTAAATGCCAGTACTGCCAGAGTCCAAGGTCAGTAAAAGAAATGTGAAACCAATTAGGGTTTCTCACCTTCTGGCTGCTTGAGGCTATGCATATTGCATACTCAAAATACATGGTTTTGAAGGAAGTATGACTGGGCTGCAGCCACTCTGCTATGCTGCAGAATGGCATGATGCCAACCTAGCTTAGGACAACACATGTCCACTTTTCAGTCTTGGGTTAAAAGTGCTATAACCCAAAAGAACAGAGGGGAACAAAAGGGATTCAGCAAGAATGGGAATGAAGCATGACTCACTGATAGAGGAGATTACATCAAAAGCTTTAAAAAGATCTGCCAAAGCTATATAGCTCTCTGCTAATGACTGTGGCTGTAATTTCTGCATATTTTAACAGATGTTCTGTTTATAAAACTGCAAACGGATTTAGGGGTTATGAATAAAGCCAGGAGGCCCTGGAGATGTTTCTTTGTATGATTAACTGACCACAGGCCATTTGTTTTACAACAAAGATGCTCAATGATCCATAGTCCATGATTTATACCAGCCCATGTATACTAATGGCTGATGTCTCCATGGTACTTCTCATTAGCATCTGAAGGGGGATTGGAGGAAAACAGATTATGGGAATAGCTCCCCATTGCTCGACATGATAGTTCATCAGTGGGTGTGGAATCGATCCGAAAGAAAACTAACATAATCATAAGCTGAAATTTGAATTATAAATTATAACAATTAAGGAATCCAATTCAAGGATGAAAGAAAGAATATGGCTTTTCATAACTCTAGCTGTATGCACCTTGGTAAGCTAGGAATGAGAGGATGCTTTGTATCTTCCAAATAAAAGACAAATCACATTGAAATTTCAATCATAGTAAACACAAGAATACTGCTGACACGTATCGATCACTTAACTATGCATCAGGCATATGACCATGTGATTTACATAAATTATCTCACTTCACCCTCCCAGCTACATATTGTAAGGACCCTCATGTACTGGAACCAGAAAGGCACCAAGGTTGGGAGCATCCCTCACTACTGGCTGCTTTTTTCCTTTCTCATGACCGCTCTACTTCTCCACGTGTGGTTCTCTCTGATGCTCTTTCTACAAAATGAAGTTCTCTGCTTACTCATATTCTCTCCTGCCTCATTACTTCACAGCCCCAACTTGACCTCCTGGCTTCATTTCATCTTAAGCTCTCAAAGCGAAAGTGGTATTTCCTAGTCTAAATTCCCAGGAGAAGGAATCTGATAGCCTCAGCTAACTCTTTTTTTTTTTTTGGTACTACTCCACAGCAGAGGTCACAAGTCAGCCTATGGGTTGGCTGCCTTTTTTGTCAGTCTTTCCCCTCCAGTCTAATCAGCTGTGTTTGGATGAGGTGAGGATGACACAGGGCACAAAATAGTGCCCCTCAATGAACACTCTGAGTGGAGATCAGAGCAGGGTAGATTCCCTTGACATCAATAAGTCAGTTCAGCCCTGAGGATGGTGAGGAAAGGCACATGTGGTGGAGGCAGGCCACTGGCCTCTGCCTCTTATTAGCTGTAGGACCTGGGGCAGTTATGGTCTAAGACCAAGCTTTATTCACTCATCTATAACATGGGAATATTATAATTACCTACTTCGTAAGGTTGTTATGAGAATGAAAGGGACGTACAGGTGCTTAGCACACTTACTAATGTTAGCTATTACCATAATACTATTAATATATTTTATTAATACAAATTATAATTGCAATAATAAGTCCTCCTCAGATAGTCCCAAATTCAAAGATTCGTTAGTGCTCCAAGCACCTCCACTAACCACCCCAGACTTAGAGGGAGGAGCAGCTGCATGTGTCCATCATTCAAATCAACTCAGTAATTTTGTTTTTATTGTGAATAGACAAAAGCTGGGTCCTCAACTGGTTCTAAACTGAGGTACTTTGTATCTAATAAAGGTCAGGGGGTGCTCCCAGACCTTCCTGAATGACCCTCTCAAATGCTTGGTGGTTCTTGGGGCTTAAGGAGTAGCACCTGGCTCTGAGGTACTCACCACACATTTCCAGTCCCCAGTCTCATGCCCCCCTTTCCATCGAGAGTCCAACCTCCAAAATCTGCTTTCCCTGCTCTCTCAGGAATGCATTAGATCCTTCCATTTGAATGTCTGGGTCAGTACCCAACATCTGGCACAGCTATCCCCAAATTTGTTGGATAATTAAATTCTACCCAAGAACTCAACAGGGGGTGGCAAATGACTACCTGAGGGCACTGCCTAGCTCTGGAAGTTTCATTTGAGTGCAAATTATCACTATTTGCGTGTATTTGTGAGCACAAAAGAATTAGTAAGTGCTCCTGGAACATCCTCTCACTCCATCTGTTGCCAAAGTTCACATTAAGTACCAAATCCAAGGGAGGATAATGAGTTATGTGAAAATGAACTTGTGCTTGGAATTTCAATATCCCCAGGTGATGCAAATAGGCACATTTGAACTTGCTCTGAAAAATCCCAAGCTTTGGGACCTGAACATATGGTCCGAGTTATTTAGCCAGATAAGTTGTGGGATTTCCTACAAGTAGGGTTTTGTCAGTAGGTTGGTAAACAGTTGTCCCTCAGCTTGGACATTTCAAGCCATGGTGGGGGTGGGACAAAGATGTATCAAGGACTTTCCACAAAAGACACACTTGCAAAAAAAAAAGAGAGAGAGACCAAAACTTCATGTTAAGCCCCAAGGCTCAGCAGCCAGTGTGAGTTATGCAAGTGCTTTGAACCCAAAGGACTTCTGGGGAATTGGAAGGAGTCCAACCTGGCTATTAGAATTAAGCCTCAGATAAATTTTACTGCTGTCTTCACTATCAACATTAATAAGATTCTCAAGGAGCTAAAAGCAGAGCCATAAGGAACGTTCATGCCATAGACAGTAGGATACACGGAAGAGAAATAAACTGAGCTTATGGGTTGCTCCCTCTGTATGATCCAAAGGCTGCTTCTCTCTCAGAAACGTGTTTACTCCATAGAACACACGCCTAACACTGTCAATTCCTCTAAATGTTTTACAGTTATTATTACTTAGCTTGAATTAGAGCACTTTTATAGTATTTATTAGGAAAGCAAATCCCCAATTTGTGATGCAAAATTTTCCTACATTGTGTATTTGTCAGTGCTGTCTAAAACCCTCCATTAGAACGACGCAAGCCCAAGCAAATGCCTCGTGTGGGAGAATCTTCCAAGACACTGCTGGGTATTATCAGCCACATTTGTTAACTTTAGTGCAATTGAGACACTTTTAAAGATAAAGGTCATTAATATTTCAACACACCATTAAATTTAAACTCAGAACTGAGAACTGTTATAAGTGAGAATCCAACCAGTTTTAATTAGGCATTTAATAAAAATTCTCTACCCAGTGAGAAATACTCACTGGATATAGGGAGGGCAAAAAAATCACAATAGAACGAATGTTTGAAAAATGTTATATTCTAGCAAAGTCATGTGGCTGCATTTGAGTCATCATTAACAGAGCTAGCCAATGAAGTTTCTCAAAACCCTCTGGATTGGTAGCTCCTGAAAATATAAGGAAAGCTTAGCCCAGTCAGTCTGGGGTAAGGATAAGGAATATGAACGACAGTGTCAGGAACCCCTGTGTTTAAGCCTGCCACTTACAAACTATGCAATTTTGGGGAATTATTTTTCCCATCTGCAAAGTGCGGGGGAAAAGTAGGATCCAGCACATACAGTTGTTGTGAGGATTAAAAAAATTGATAATCATAGCTAACATTTATTGAGCACTTATATGTGCCAGGCATTGTTACAGGCATTTTAAGATACATTATTTTACTTAATCCTCATAAAACCCAATGAGGTAGGCACTTTTATCTCTATTTCTGAGGCTTAGTGATCAGTAACTTGCTCCAGGCATCATTACTAGCATTCGCCAGATGTGAAACTGGAACTCAAGGCCATCTGTGAAAAGTTCATTGTTCTGCTGTCTGCCTTCTCGCCTCCACCCCCACTCCTGACCCATTGCCTTTTAAATTGACCATCTTCTCAGTTACACTGTAAACACCTTGAGAGCCAGGGCTGTGACTTGTCACTTAATAAATATTTGCCAAGTAAAAGAATGAATCTTCTAATGTTGTTTAGAAACACAAAATCAGGTTCCATTTAGAAGCAACAAGAAGTCCATTAGGAAGATTGAGCTGACAGTATGGCAGAGATTGTAGACTTTCTGAAATTACTTACTTATGTACTGGACACTAATTTCTTCAAGTTGGAAGAGAAGGGGGCCAACAGAATAATTGCAAAGTGTGTGCTAACGGTCTTGACAACAAATGAAAGCAGGTTGCTTGAGGAAAAGCATAATGTTCAGTGGATCACACTCCATGCTGGGCTCTAGAGAAGAAATGAAGCTGAGCAGGAACAAGGCAGCCTAGTGGGGACTTTGCATCTCGAAGTGAAAGAAAGCTTTCTAACACTTTAATTCAAGGAGGGTGCAACTTCTCAAGCTACAAGAGTTGCTTTGGCCTTCAGAATAAAGGTTGTTGGGTCCCAAGATGGTAACATCAACAATAGCAATTCTCCTTGCTCAAGCTGTGGGGGTCAGATTTTATGTGCCGGGAAGAGATTAACTTTATTGCAAGGAGAAGGATTTAATTGCAGAGAGCGATTAGCCGAATGATTAGATCAATAGAATGCAGGTCAAACGGTGCTCAGAAATATCCACGGCTCTTATTACATGGAAAGCTGAAGACTGGGAAACCATTTGGGGACCCTGAGTCATTTGAGCATGAAGTCATCTGCATCTTCCCACAGACCGCAGAAACACTCTTTCCTTACCCGGCAATAATGCCATGCTGACTCAGGAACATTTTCCCCCGACCCGTGGAAATGGAGAAAGCCAATAAAACAGCTGGGATCCTAGAATGCTGTTTTTTAAAGTGGGAAAAGAATCTTGCCCGGTCCAGCTCTTCATTCTCTAATTGCAGCAAAAATCAATGGTTTTGAAAATGGAAAGCAGATAGATCACTCCCATTTATCTAAGAAGACATTTGAGCAGAAGATGGAGGAGTGACATCATCTAATATCCTGCAGTTTTTGCACTAGCCAAAGCCCTCCTATTCAACCAGTTCTGAACTGTATTAACCTTTTGAAGGAATTCATTGACAGCAATAGAACGTGCTAAGTTAGATACGCCTGGAGTACAAACCACACCTTGGGAGAAAAATGGATTGGTTTGAAAGTGGTATTTTATTTAAATGATATTTCACTGGCTCACAAAGTATCCCAATAAACTGAGACCCAGGGGACATGTCTCAAGGGAAAAGCTGTTTTTACCAGCTCCCCCAAGCTGGGTCCCCAAAATATGTAGCTCCATTCATGACCTAGACCTGATAGGCAGAGGCCACAAATTCATTTAATTATCAGCAGCTTAACAACTCTGAATTCCTAGTTCTTGAGATTTATCTCTTAGAATCCAAATTATATGATGGCAAAGACGTAGAAAACTGTCTGACTTTACCATGGTCACTAAAGCAGATAAAGAGAGAAAAAGGCCAGATCTTCCAGAATTCTCTGGGAGGCTTGCAGGTGCCATTTCACTCATCTTGACAACACAGTTGTGAAATCAGATTGATATTAACACAAACTGAGCGTGCCACTGAACATATGGGAAAGTAGGGAGGTAAATATGTGTGTATGCCTGTGTTGCACATGTGCACACGTGCACAAATGCACACCCCTTTATCCAAGATAACCCATAGTCAGTAACAGAGATCATAATTGTTCGAAGTTTCAATCTCTCTCACCAATTTTTTTAAAGAAACTGTGTGGTTTGTGCCCACCAAGGAAACATTTTCTCTTTCCTGACAGCTTGGAGCTTCATTTCCCCATTCTCATTTGGAGCTGCCATTCATTTTAGGCTCCCTAGGAGTGAAACATATGACTCCAGGAAATGGCTTACGCACGGGCTTTAAGCACACTGCTACTTCTCAGCTTGTGATACTACTCTAGAATCCTGCGTTTGTGACACAGAAAAAAGAAAGAAGAGACACTTAAGTCTTTTTTTAAAAAGATTGGCCCTGAGCTAACATCTGTTGCCAATCTTGTTTTTTTTCTTTTTCTTTTCCCCAAAGCCCCCCAGTACATAGTTGTATGTTCTAGTTGCAGGCCCTTCTGGTTGTGCTATGTGGGACGCCACCTCACCATGGCTTGATGAGTGGTGCTATGTCCGTTCCCAGGATCCGAACCGGTGAAACCCCGGGCCCTGAAGTGGAGCGTGTGAACTTAACCACTCAGCCAAAGGCCGGCCCAATGCTTGACTCTTAAACTCCTCGATTTTTTGCTACACGGTATGTTAAAGGCAGACTGAACCCTAAGTCCCCACAAAGACTTGTCGGCCATCATCATACTCAGCCTGGCGCTTCCTCAGGATGGAGACTGGAGGGACAGAGGTGCGCTGGTATAACGGAAGGAACCTCAGGAGAAGAGTCAGCACATCTGAACGTTAACTCCAGCTTAACTAGTGGTCACTAACTGAAAAGCGTGGGCAAGTGGAGTCATCTCCACCCTTTGCTATCCTTTGCTGACAAATGGAAAAGGAAGGACAGGACAGAAGGACATTTTGCAAACTGCTGAGTGTCATGTAATACAAGAGACTGCAGCTGCCTGGGAAGTGCAAAAGTGCACACAACACTGGACAGGTGCCAGGGGAAGTTCGTTCCCTCTACTTGGCTCTACTTCTAATTGTTGCATGACCTTAAGCCTCCCCTCTAGGTCTCCATTTTCTCAGCAGAAAAATACGGTATTTGTTTTATGCCCTAGACTCTAGATACTCAACAACCTTGATATTACAAGTGTAGACCCTGGACCAGCAGCATCTGTAATACCTGGGGGCCTGGGAGAAATGCAGACCCTCGGTTCCCACCCAGGTCCACTGAATCAGATCCTACAATTAATAGGACCCCCAGGTGATTTATTTGCACATTAAAGCTTGAGAATCACTGTCCCTTCCACGTTTATCATTCTATAATTCTACCATAAATGGTCCAGTGCCTTGCACTGTCACAGATCATCCATTGCATGAGACACTGCGTAACCTGCTATTCACGGCTGAGGACACATGGTGGTATTTTGTTTTTTATAAGTACCGGCATGCGTCGCTTAACAACAGGGATATGTTCTGAGTAATGCAATATTAGGCAACTTCATTGTCCTGCGAACATGATAGCGTGTACTTTCACAAACCTAGATGGTATAGCCTACTACATACCTAGCCTATAAGATATTAATCTTATGGGACCACCGTTGTATATGCGGTCCATTGTTGCCTGAAACATCAGTATGCCGATGAAACATTCAGTATGTTGACTGAAATATCAGTATCACATGACTCTATATGTTTGCATAGGCAAAGGAGTCTAGTTAGTTCTTTGTTCCTCCTCTATCTCTCCAATGACAAAGCTTGCCAATACTGCTACCCAAATGTTGCATTAGATACACAAGAGGATCATATTTCATAAAAGATACTATATCAAATTTGCTAAGACATAAATTGTTAAGTGTTAAATACTTTCACATAGTAACTCATTTAATACTTAAAGCAGCCCTGGGAAGTAGGTTCTATTATCATCCACATTTTACAGATGAGAAATGTGAATCTTGGAGATATTAAGTAACTTGCCCAAGATCACACAGCGAGAACTCGACAGAACTGGGATTTGAACCCAGATCTGTCTCACACCAGAGTGTGTGTTTTAACCACCATGGAACATGCCCTCCCAGCCACTTGGCTAAAACTCCTGAGGTATCTTCTCCTAGGTATTTCTACTCAACCTTTGTGTCCTGCACATCATTCTCACTACACTTCCTTCCAATCATACGATATTTTAGAATTGTGCTGTCCGATGTGCCAATCAGTAGCCACATGTGGCTATTAAAATTAAAATTAAATTAAAATTCAGTTCTCTATTGTACTAGCAACACTTCAAATACTCAGTAGTCACATGTGCCTAGTGGCTACATGTTGGACAGCACAGATACAGGATATTTCCCTCATCAGAGCAAATTCTACTGGATAGTGTTGTTTTAGAGATTCATTGGGCTTGTCCTATACACACTACTTCTGAGCATGGAATGCTCTATTCTTAAATGCCCACACGTAGAAAAGCCACCTCAGCACCCCTCCACTAAGGGGTACGAAGCTGTCTGGGGAAGAAGAACTGAGAGATCTGATATAGCCAACAAGAGGACAGTCCTAAAACTTGACCCTGATTCAAGTTCAAAGACCACATTCACAGAGAAGTCAGGCTTTGGTGCATGGCCAGCCTTGCAGCCTTGGCCTTATGATTCACTGTGACAACTACTCATTTCTGTCAGGGGAAAAAAAGTCCAATCAGGCCGAGTTTTATTTCCTCCCTGAAATAAAACAGAACTGACTGGCCAAGGTATCTCCAGGGACATTCGCTACAGGGCCTTAAATTACCCAGTAACACTTCTAGTCAATCCCATTTCCATGTTGGAGTTTGCAATCAACATTTATCTCTATCGGACAGACCATCTGCAGGTTTCTAATACCACTTTTATTATTACCTTGTAAATGTAAAATCCTCGAGGCAGAAATGCCAGCTGCTAACACAGGACTGTGTATGGGTACCCATTTCTCCAGTGATGAATGTCCATGGGGCCCCAAGTCTCAACAAAAAACATACCAAGAATTTGCCGGGAAAGTGTGTCTTGGATGGATCCAGTGTCAGGGGCTTCAGGGCAATTCTCTGCAGTGATCCACTGACACAGAATGATCTGCCCCTTCTCTGTCAGATGTAAGCCTTCTCCTGGGCTTCCAGGCTTTCTACTTTGGAAACTGAGGCAAATAACTGGGACAGAAAGAAACTCTTACCAAATACTCATAACCAAACACACCATAACAGTCTCTCTGACGGGTATTAATGACCAGTAACAGCTATTATTTATTGAGGGCCCCTCTTTCACTTGTCTACTAATTTGGCAAATGTTTACCAACTTACTATTCTGTGCCAGATATATGTTACGATCCATTGGGCCCTGAACAGAATAGTCTCGAGGCTCATAGAACTCCTAACCTAGAAAGGGAGCTAGAAAATTCATCTAGTATGCAGCCAAGTAAATGCATAGTGATGAATTTTAATAATGGCTGGGAATGAAAGAAACAGGGTGCTGTGGTAGAAATTAACAGGGGAGGCTTTCTTCAGACACAGTGGTCAGAAGAGACCCTCCCTGAGGAGGTGACCTATCAGGGGAAACTTGAAGGATGAAGCAGTGTGTCAGGGCGAGCAGAGCTTTGTGAGCAAGGAGTGGAGATGAGGCCAGGAGGTGGTGAGAGGCCAAATATTGCTGGGTCAGCCCTAGGAGGGAGTTTAGATTTTCTACTGAGAACAATGAGAAGTGATTGGCTGGTTGGAGGCAGGAGGATGACATGTGCGTTATGTTTTAAAAAAGATCGCTCTAACTGAGGAGAGAAGAATGGATTGGAGGTCATGGTGGGGCAGAGAGTGGAAGCAGTGAGACGGGTAATCCAGGTGGGAGATGAAAGTGGCTTGGACTCACACTGTAGTAGTGTGGATAGAGATAAATGGAAGAATTTGCAAGATATTTTGGGGGAGTAGAGAAAGGACTTGCCAGCCAACCTGTTGTGTGGGAGTAGGTAAGGAAAAATCAAGAATGGAAAATGACTCCCAAGTTTCAGGCTCGAGTAGCTGGTGGGTAGTGGTGCCTTTGCCAGGACTGGGTTGGGTGTCTTGTATTCAATCTTTGCGAGCCTGGTGATTCACTTTGCAAAAGCAGGTCTTCACATCTCCCTTTACAAACTGGTTAATTCAGAGAGATCAAGGAACTTGCCCAAAGTCACACAGCTTGTGAATGGCCAAGCCAGTATTTGAACACTTGACTGTCTGCAAAGCTCACATGTGCTCTTTCCTTTGACTTCACTGCCTCACCACCACAATTTCTCAGTTTCTGGCTTTAGATCTCTACAGCTCCTATCTCTAGATTGGTCCTTAATATTAAGAGTTTTCCTTGGCTCATCTTTGGCTCAAAACATTCTTCCTGTCTGAAAAACTCTGTCTCCTACCCCCACCTGCACCCAGCTACCCCTTCTCCTTCTCTGGAATCTTAGATACGGTTTTCATCCTCCTACCACTTGCTCCCTTAATGTACATCAAACTTCACAGCAATTACTTGTCTAGTTCTTTGATTTCCCCACTAGACTGTCAGCCCTACGAATGCAGGACGTATCTGCAATGTCCATCACTGCCCCACCAAACCTGGCCCAATCTTGAAGCTATCCAGTGATAATTCAATGCAGATTGCTAAATGAATTCCTGGTCACTGGTGAACTTGAAACGAGGACTTGTCCAACATAACCCAAGGGTCAGGAGCCTGGATTAGCATTCTCATCAGCACGTTGAGGGGAACTGGGACGTAGGAGATCTGGGTTGAGTTTAGGCTTTTATAACTAGTTAGTTCTGTGATGTTTGGAAGGTCTCATTATCTCTCTGAACCTTAGCTTCTTTTTAGTTCAAAAGAAAGGAAATTAAAACCTGGCCCTCTGATCTCACAGGGTGAGCATAAAATCCAAATTAATATGTGTGAAAGGGTTTGAAAAGGTATAAAAACTATACACATGAATGGTGTCTCCCTTGTTAGAGCATCAATAACGTAATCCTCCTTCAGCATGGCCCAGAGGTGAAGACTCTGGAGTCCAGCAGACTCGAGGAGGCTTGGTTCTAATACTTAGCTGTTTATGTTTGGGTAAGTCAGCTTCTCTGAACTGAACTAATGAGAACAGCATTAATTTCACAGGGCTCTTCTGAGGATTAAATAAACTCTAGTACATTGCAGTGCGTGCGTGCGTGTGTGTGTGTGTGCGTGTGTAGTATATAGTATGGAGCAGTGCCTGGTATATAAGCAGCATGTAATAAATCTTAGCCTTTTCATTCTTTTTCTTAAAAAAGCCCTCCCTTTACACACACACATACACACAAACACACACAGCTCACATACCAACTCAAATTCTACACCAAGAATTTGGATGTTAAGTTACATGGAAATAAATTTTTGAAAATGTCACTGAAGATGAATATTATGTCACACCCAACCTCAGGAGCAGCTTCTTCAAGGACAGTTTCCTGAAACTTTGTACCGAGTAGCATGTCACTCCAAAAACAAGATGCCTTCCATGTCAGCCCTGTGGCCAAGTAGTTAAGTTTGCATGCTCCACTTCGGCAGCCCAGGATTTTGCAGGTTCAGATCCTGGGCGCAGACCTAGCACTGCTCATCAAGCCATGCTGAGGTGGCGTCCCACACAGCAGAACTAGAAGGACCCACAACTAGAATATACAACTATGTATTGGGGGCTTTGGGGAGAAGAAGAAAAAAAAAAGGTTGGCAACAGATGTTAATTCAGGGCCAATCTTTAAAAAAAGACAACGAGATGCCATTCTTTGTATTAGTGGAAGCAATGTTTAGAGGTAAGAATCGGCGTGTAGCTCTGTTCAGTGGGCACAAATCTAACTGAGCACTAGCAGCTGTCCGAGTCCTCAGTGAGTTGAAACAGGCCATACAGGAAGACAATTTTTTTAATTTCTTAGCATCAGGAGAGCATTCCCTTTTTAAAACTCTACCTCCTAATTCAACACCACAGCCATTTTCCACTGCTCTGCTCTGCTGCTACTCTGGTTATTAGAAAATCGACTGCCTGAATGTGTTTGGCTCCCAAAGAGTGGACTAATCCAAAGATAAGGAGACTTGTCTAAGCAGCAGGAAGGATAAAATGGTGAGACAGATGGTGTCTTGACAGACGGCAAGAAGAGCAGAATCCAGGAGTACATGGGGGACAAAAATGGAGAGAGCAAGAGGGAAGAGTCCTGGCAAGGTGGCAAGAGTTTCTATGGGACAGGAGTGGAAAGGATAGAGAAGAGAGACATCACAATCAGAAGGCAGGAGGAGAAGGCAGCATATTGTCGGGGTGGTTAAAGCCCCGACTTGGGCACACACAGCAGTGACAGAAGCTGGGCTCTAGCATTTGGTAAGTTCGGACTCTCTCAACCTGTTTCCTCATCCACAGAACGGAGGGCCCAGAGCATCAGGAGGATGAATAGACTAATTCTAAGTAGAGCACTTAGCACAGTCTCTAGTACTAGGAATGCACTCAATATATGCTTTAAAATAGATTAGGGGCAACAGAATGGAGTAAAACACCCCCTCTTGCAATAAATATTGAAGGAAAGGGAGACAGCTAAAAAGAAGTCCACACTCCTCAGTCTCTTTTTCGGATAATATTAGTGTTCTAATTTACCAACTTTTTCCAAACACTGCTTGCTTCCTTTGCAGCTGCTCTGCACGGAATCGAAGGATGATCCATTCTTTGGGTAGGAAGGGGATACAGGAGCCATTTATACGACTTCTCCTGCAGGGCCAGAATCACCTCCACAGCACCCCCAACAAATATATGCGCCATCTGGCTCTGCCTGCACCAGTCTGCCAGGGGACAGGGTGGAGGGCAGCGCCTCCAGAAGGTTCCTCCTCCTCCTTTAGAACTTGGTTATAAAAGCTCCTCTTCGTAGCAATCAAAGTGCACCTTGCTGTTAGCAGCAACCACTGGTCCGAATTAGACTTTCGGGAGTTGAGTTCTGTATTTCTCTTCCAATCCATAGTCATTCAACACAGCCCACCTCCTGCACACTCTCACTGCATGCTTCTTAAGGGCAGAGAGGCTGCCAGGTTCATTGTTATGTCTAGCATCTCACACAATACTCAGCACACAGTAGGTGCTCATTAAGCATCTGAATGAATGATATTCACAGCATCAAAGGATTTAAAGAGCATCTACCAGAGGTGGTAAACTCAAATGCCTTCAGGAGCCCAGGCAGGTAAAATAAATGCGGGGGGAGTGTGGCTTGTGGCTAATTGGGGAGTGAATGTTCTGCCTGAAGGCATTTGAATTCAAATTGTTTTAGAAGAGTCTATTATCTGAACAAACCCATTTACTGTTGGGTTGTAGCTTGGGCCACTGGAGTTTGTGACTCTATTTTACAGCTCCCCCACACCCCCTCCATTAGAAATTTGAATCTCCTCAATTGCTTCCTTTACAAATGCTAACTAAGCCTCCGGCATCCCCAAGGATGGGGCAGGCAGGACCTTCAAAACTTAATTATTTGAAAATTCATTACCTTTCTCTGAAAGCTGCCTCCTTGCAATTTCTACCCAATTGTCCCTTTGAGGCCAGCAAAACAAATTGAATTCTTTTTGTTTGATTTCCCTGCAAATATTTGAAGATATTTACCACCTCCTCTAACTGCACTAAATCTTCTCCAGATTAAAGTTCTTTCCACTGTTCCTTATGTCAAGCTTACGAAACTCCCACCATCCTCGCCACGCCACTGTGTCAATATTCATCTTCAAAGTGTAGTACCACACAAGTACATACAGTGCAACTAATAATAGCAAGAAATTCTGGTAAAGATCCAAATATACAACAATAGGAAGTTGGTAAACTTTGGTACATCTTCTATAATGCACAGTTCACGCACCTATTAAAAATCATGCTGAAGAGCATAGAAAAATGTTCATATTAGAACATGAAATGAAGAACTCACATTATAAAACATTGCATACAACATGATCCTAATTTTATGTAAACTATTTTATTTAAAGTCGATTTGAATAAGACGGCAAATTGGAATGAAAACTAATATTGTCCAAAAATTACTTCCGTAATCAGAAATAAAAACACAGGTTATTATTTTTTAATGTGGTTTTAGAAATTAATTAAAAATTTCAGATTGCAGATCCTTTAACACTGAAGAGTCTGAGATGGCCCCTCCCTTGATCTAGGTCAATTTTTAAAAACCAGAGGCCTATACGAGGGCACCATTTCTGATATCCCTGTACTTAGTCCCTATCCCTCCTCCCCCAAGACTGGAATACAGTGAGATTAGGGGGTGAGGGCTGAGCATATTTGGAAAAAGACTCTCAGCTGATTTTGATGCATACCACTGGTTAAGAATCAAACTAGGTTGCTGTTAATGCTGCCAAACATCATATCCCTTTTCTTGGCAGCCACATCATTCTTTTGACTCTCTCTTAGAGTGAACTAAGACCCTGGAGGCTTGTTCTGATGAGCTGCTCTTAAAGGCTACTCCCCTCCCTGAATGCATGCAGGTGGCTTTGCAGGACTTCAGGGAAGATATTGGCATTGATCCGCATACAACTCATGTTATTGGATTTGGCCCATCAACCTAGACTGTCAAGATCTCTCTGTTCTGGCTCCTCCTCCCAGCTGTGAGTCATCCTAAAACTCAATCAGAATGACATTTCAGGTACTTATCATGCAAACATCCTCTTTCCTAAGGTAAATACTCCCAAAGTTGTAGGCCAGAAAGCATAATATATTTTTTTCTTCACCATCTGACCTGGACATCCTCTGACACAGGTGCTCACAGTGTAGCTTGGTCACCACTGAGGACAGAGGGCTATCTTTCCCCTTTTTATCTAGATACTGGTTTCTAGATTTGAAAAGGTCCTTTTTTGTGCTTAAAAGTCTCTAACTAGGCTTTTTAATTACTAAAGTAGTATTTGCTTATTGTAAAACATGTGTTAAATATATAAAACGTGTAAAATAAACATCTCCCCCCATCCCCAAGCTCACTTCCCTGAGGCGATCACTATTAACAAGGCGGTGTATACAGAAGGCTCTGTGCACCTCTCTGCTAGGCTTGGTTTTACCTCTTTGACCAACAATCAAATGTTTCTTCTACTCATTTCATAATAATTTATTTTGGTATCAATTTTAAATGATCAATTCAGTTCATGGCTTTTGCTGCCCAAAGCACCATCTCAAGTGGCCCAGTTCATAACCATGAGAGGCAGAGCAAATTAAGACTTTGCTGGTCCTTCAGCAACTGTCTTGGACTAGATGGTTTCTATGAGGGCTGCATGTGGAGTCAATAGAAGAGTGGTTCCCAAATGCTGGGCTTCCTAAGGATCATATAGGGAGATTTTTTAAAATAACAGGTACTCAAGATATACTCGCCAGTGAATCTTACACAGTAGGGTTGGTGTGGGACTCAGGACTATACTAATATCCTAGGCTATACTAATACTTGGCAAGGTCTGGGTCCAGTGGATTCAGACACGAGGCCAATGTGCCTGATGCCTTGGGCTTGGTGCTCTGGTGCCATGCATCCACCTCTCCCTCCTGACCACTTCCTCACCCCTCAGTCACAACACTTTGTGGGGACCTGGAAATGGCCACCCCAAGATATGTCTCTTTGGCATCAGGATTATTTGAGGCTGATTGCTTTTGATAAACTGGGACAGAGAAGGAGGCTCTGAGGAATGGAACTTGCCCTTTGTTAGGACACATTTACATTTGTAAGGCAAATCTCTATCTGTAAAGGTGCCTCCCTCGCTGTACCAGGAAGAAGAAAGGAGATGACCTTCTCTCTAAAAACTCTTAATCAATACCAAAGGCAAGGACTTAAAATCTGCATTTTATTGTGCTAGACTGGTAACCTCCTGTGACAGACTTCCCTCCCCCTCCCAACGTTGGCATTTCTTAAGGATTAAGCATCTTTCCTTAGGCTAGGAACTAATTGCTGTGCTCACCTGTGACCGCCCAGCTCCAGACAATCGACTAGCCTCCTGCTACGCCCTCTGAGACAGCAGACCACTACCTGCTGTGTCCATCAAGCGCTGTGCCGACAGGGGAATCTTGTGACTATTGTGGGAGGGACATTTCAATCACATGTGAAACACCATGTTTGGGGGTATATAACCACTATGTGCACCCCACTTCTTCGGTGCCCTTTCTTCCTTCGGGAAGAAAGGCCCCAGGCCATGGTTCCTCATAAAGCTTTGTTTAATTTTCTCTTGCTATTCTGTCTCATGTGAATTTAATTCGTTCTCCGGCCAGACGAACCCACATTTGGGAAGAGGAAATGTCTTCCTCCCCTACAACTTCCAAGTTGAAAAATTCCAATAGCCCCCACTGTTGAAATCTAGCAGCTCTCTTCAGAAGCCTTTGCATTTGCAGCTTCTCATACCTGACCCTCACTTATCTTCTAAGAACTTTCCTTCACATAGGTTAAAGTTCAATCAGATTTTTTATTCCACTCATCCTACACTTCCTCTGTGTTTTCACTCTCACTGTTCTCTTTCTCTGCAAACATCTCCTTTTTCTTACCTGCATTCCACGTATCTGCCTATGCATTCCTGCATCCTTCGAGGTTCATGTCAAATGCTGCCTCATCCATAACACCTTTCTGATCAATGCCCACCTCATGCTTCCTCCTAACAAACTAGAGGAGATCCTCTCTTCTTCTGAAACTTCTACTCCATTTTTTATATTTTATGGTACTCACCTCTTTCAAGCTTGTATTGTAATTTACTGAATATATCTTATATCTCCAACTATAAGTCAATTTATGAATGGATGTTGAATGAAGGAATAAATAAATGCACACATAAGCACACGAAAGAGGGGAAAGAGTGTGGAAGAAGAAGAATCAGCAGGATCCTACCTATACCCTACTGCCTCTAAGAAAATATTAAAAGCATATAAATCCACCAGCAACCAGCCTATCACATGCACAGGCACAGCCTGGTTGGTGGATTCATATCAGCATATTTGACTTGGAAGGAACTTAGTTCATCTCCTTTGCCAGTAACTCAAGTATATTACTACTTAATTCTTTTCCCATGGTCCCAGAGTTAGGAGAGTGGTACTTGGAAGATAGGTGAGATACTGGAAGACTGTGGGGCTCCCAGACTGAGTGACAGGAGTCGTGTATACACCCCTTTGGATGGCTCTGCCATCATCAATCTGACTAATGTACACACTGCTTAAAACTCCACAAAGGCTTTCCTTGATCTTAGGTTGGTCCTGCATGATCTGGCCCCTACTTCTCTCCTGGCCTCATCTGATGCCATCTTCCCAGCTGTTCACAGTGCTCAGTCCCACTCCCTCTTCTCCAAAATGATGGGTGCTTTTCCACCTCATGGCCTTGCTGTATGCTGCTCCCTCTGCCTCTCATGGCTGCCCCACCCCCACAAGCCATAGCTTAAAGGTCACTCGGTCGGGAAGCCTTCCCTGATCCCACAAAACTACGTCAGGTTATCCTAGCACAGCTTATGATGACTCCGTTAGAAAGGAGCCTTCAGTCTTGAAGTTTATATATTCCTTCTGTGATTATTTGATCAAGGTTTGTCTTTCCCACTAGATTTTAAACTTCCTGAAGGCAGGGAACAAAACTATCTTTTTTAGCTGCTACATCCCTAGCATCAGGTCTGGCACATAAGATGTCCAAATAATATTTGTTGAATGAATTAATGAATGGAAACCCAAGGACATCCATCTATGCTAAAGGAAAAAATTAGGCATGGAAAAATCATGGGGATTTTTCTGGCAACGCTTCCAAATCTGTGTCTGCTCCCTTCACTTGGTTGATGGATATTTTCTTCTACCCTAATTCCACATAAAAACTCCTGAGATTTATAAACCAGTAAGTTTCATTGAAAATATCTTAGAGCGGCATCACCAATATCAGCCCCACTGTTTCAAGGGAACTCACATATTCTGAGCATGTACTATGTGCAGATGCTATCCTCCTGAATCTTAGGTTATTTATTTTTCTCAGTGACCCAGTGAAGTTGTTTCATTGTTTCTATTTTACAGATGATAAATGTGAAACTCAGAGAGGCTAAATTACTTGGCCAAGATCATAGAGCAAGCAATACCAAGAGTTTCACGTTGTTTTACAGGTAGTCAATGGAAAGGACACTGGCCTGGAAATCAGGAGATGTGAGCTTGAGTCCATCTTCTGCCTCGAATTCCTTGGACGAACTTAAGCCAATCATGTGATCTCTGAGTTTTGACTTCCTGGTATAAAGGGATAATATTTGAAGACAAATTGAGACCAGGCCTTCACAAGTTTCTGAATAGCGATAAAGCACAGCATGCTGTAAGAGTGATTATTTGCCTCATCCCCCTACCCTCAAGAACCAACAGATGGCCTTCTCTTCATTTGAAAATCAAACACTCCTACCAAGGTCAGTTATGCCTACAAATCAATGTAGTCTTTCTCCTCCTGCACAAAATCTCCAGCTGGAAATCAGCTCTAATTCTTTCTCTTGCTCAGGCCTTGCTCTGAATAATATATTCCGAAAATGAACTATTTTCAGCCCAAGAAATCTGTAAATCTGAGCTGATTCATCACTTTCACCATCAGGCTCTTGCTCTCCTGCTTCTTCTGCTTTGTCAGATAAAGACATTTAATCTCCACAAACAATTTCTCAGTGGGCTACATGGAAAGTTCTCCTCTTGTCACAATAAGATTCTTTGCAAAAGGTTAAAAACATAAGGATGGGCAAAGTCTCAAGAAATAAATCTGAAGTAAATAAAACACTGGGGTGGGATGGAGGTATGTAGATAGAGATGCAATGGTAAGACAGTAGAACCAAAATGGATTGCAACATGATACCTGACTTTGAATGCAGAGAATCCAAAAGTGTCAACACATGATTGTCTCGACCATTAGAAGAACAGAGAGACAAAGAAAGATAATTCCAGGTAATGTACTATTTTAAAACCAGCTCTTGGAATGCTTCTAACTCTCCCCCATAAGATTTACTTTCCTATCTATGTTTTTCTTGGATAAATATTTATTGAGTTTGCTTTGAGCAAATAATGGAGATATCCTTAAAAATATGCAAGGCAGAATGGAACAGCCAGTCTAAGAATAAAAACAACTGCCATGGATGCTCATTTGTGGAAAATTGAGAATTGACCTATATTTTCTTAGGGGTACAAAAAATCCTTCAGAAAACCTCCTGTGTTCGGTGGGAGTTTAAAATGCTATATAAGAGAGCAATGTGATAACAAAAGTATACCATACTGTGCCATACTTTGCGGGCATCTTTCCTCCCCATTACTATCCTTCTAGGTTAAATCTCTTCTGAGCTCTGGACCATATTTCCAAATCTAAGCCCCAACACTGGTGTCTCCATGGGGATGTCATGCTGCTCAAACTCACTAAGTCTCAAATTTACCTCCACCTCCTCCTCTCTCCAAATCTGCCTCTGCTCCCACTTCCCTCATTTAAGTTCCTAGGACTCCATCTACATCATTGTCAAGCTAAAGACCCAGGATTCATTCTTAACACCTCTCTCAGCTGCACTTGATGTAGATAGAAACCCTGCTGATTCTTTTTCTAAAATATTGCTCTCGTAAGTCTCATCTTCTCACTCCAGACCCTCTATACTGCCTTCATTCTGGCCCACACCATCTTTCACCTGCATTAGTGCACTAGCCTCCTAACAGACTTCCCTCATTCTGTCATTCCACCTCTTCAACAGGGACATATTCCAGCCCCATCCTGCCTTCTCACATATGTTGTATTCATACACTATACAAGCTTTCCACACACACACACAAATCCACAGACATAAACACACACACACACACACACACACACACACACACACTCCAAAGCCAAAAAATTATCCACAGACAATACAACCCCCTCCCCCCCGCCCCACACACTCACAATAGCACACACACCTTCAAGTCACACTAACCATTCTGCCATTCCCCCATTCCATTTCTTTCATCTCCAGATCTCTCTTTAGGCTGTTTTTCCTCCTGAGATGTCCTTCCTTCACCGTCACACCACCCTTTACTATCCCTTTAAGTTCTTACTTATCCTTCCAGATCAAGTTCAAAGCATGAACTATGAAATCAGCTGAACTTGCTCCCTTCTCTCCTCCAGGCTGTCAGATCATTTTGTACAGGCATATCCCAATGTACCAACAAGGTTGGTTAGTCTTGCCTTCCTACTGGGCATTGGAATCCTAAAAAGGCTGCAGAACTTAAGAGCATAGCACAGGCTTTGGGGGCAAACAGACCTGGGGTAAAATCCAGCCATCTGTTACCAGCTTGGGAAATTAAAGTCTCTGAACCTCAGTTTTCTCCTTCAAAAAGCAGTGATAACCCCATCACCTGATAGGGCTGGAATCAGAAGTAAATGAAAAAGTGCATAGTATCAAGCACCTACTTAAGACTTAATAAAGTTACAACCATTATTATTAAAACTATTTAGACCTCTCATGTCCTATACTCAACAAATGTTTAATTACGTGAACGGATTTCACTCTCATTCCTTTCAATTTAATAATAAACATATTCAAGTATACTGTCACATCAGAGCTTCTCAACATTTATGTGAGGTAAGCCAAGGAGGTACTAATATACCCTTTTTCCAGTAGGGAAATGCAAACTGAGAACATAAGTAACTTAGCCCGGAAGAGATTAGAACTCAGCCTTCAAATATTACGTGTCAAATATTGTCTCCCATTTAGAAGAGTCTATCTAAAAAGGATATGGATGTCCAACTATTTGCACCATACTGGGTATTTTTAAAAATATGCTTATTTTACAAGAAAATAAATTTGTAAAATAGCAAATCAGTAAGATGCCAGAACAACGACTGGCTCCCCAATTTAGAGCCTTGCAAATGAGAACACAAATTGGAAAAGATCTTTAGGAAAGCATAAATCAGATTACATAACTCCCTTACCTCCAAGCCCTCCAATAATTTCATGCTGACCTCAGGATAAAATCCCCATCTTCATCCCGGGGCCTCCAAGCCTCTATATGATCTGGATCCAGTACCTCTCCTGTCACTCTGTCTTTCATTTATTCATTATGCTCAAGTCACACTGGCCTTCTGTTCCTCATAGTCTCCAAGCTTATTACTGACTCAGGGCCTTTGCATTTGCTGTTTTCTCTCTAAGAGTCCTCATTCCTTAGATATTCCTCATCTTGGTACCATTTTGGTTTTTAGGCCTTAGTGTCAAGACCTTCCCTGTGTATTCTATTATGTTGGCTCACCACTGTCCATATTCTCTATTATATCATTAACTTATTCTAATCTCTTAGAATATAATGTTTATAATGTTATAATGTTTATGAGAACAGAGAGAGACCTTGTTGATTTTGCTCACTGCTCTGTACATAGGCACATAGTAGGTATTCAGTAAACACTGCTACATGGATGAGTGAATAAGCTTCTTTTATCACCAGTAAAACACCAAGATAAACCCTTCCATGCATTTGCAATCTAGACTGATAGAACATCCTTGAAACTAAAAGCAATACAGTCCCCAAAATTAGAACTCGTAAGAAGTGAGCCAACAGTGAACATCATTCTTACGTCTTTGAGAACAAAGGACTCTTGTTTTTATTTATATCCAAGGAAAGCTGAGTCTTTTGGCAAAGGAGACTGCTTGGAGACACTCCCACCATTTGGACCAAGAGGTCACACATGCTTCTTCCATTTGGAGCTCAGCCCCCTGTTCTGGTTTCAATCTGGAGATTTTATCTGACAGCCTGCCTGTCCCTGCTTATGGTGGACTCGCTCTTGTTGCCAGAGAGTTAACTTAGAGAGTATACCATATAAAGAGCAAAATGTGCATCAAGAGGGGAAGAAGTGATCTTTAAAGTAGCTTAATTTCCAGGATTAACTTTAAAATGATCTGGACGCTTTGTTTCTAATATCATAGTGCCTAATCCACTTTAAAGTTAAAAATCCTGGAAACTGATTCAATTAGCCATGACAAATACATATTCTTCTCAAGTAGAAGGATGACATGGGTCTTCTCCCTATCCTCCTAATTTTCCTCCTAATAACATGAAACAATAACAGCACCCAGCAGCCTACCTGTAATCTATCAGAGTGACTCCGTAAAACCTAGCAAAACAGAAGTCCCTACTGTCTCATTTCAGGTTAGTTTTAGAAAGCAAAGTTGGAAAAGACTCAATCAAATGCATGCTGTAACGGTCCTTGCTTGCAAGTAAGCAAGTACCATCTGAAAGGTTAGGGCTAGGGATCCATTACTTTCCTGGATCTCCAGTGATTGATGTGCATATAAAGTGAATCCAGGCACAAACTCCAAGCTCTCTCCCAATGAATTTGATTTTCCTCTTCATTTTTAAACAGCTGAGCCACAAATTCTCCTTTATTAGGTACCACAGGAAGTTACAGAAAGCAGGGTTTTGATTAGATCTATGTAATTATGTCAAATCTGATAACAGCATAATTTAGTGAAGATCAAAAAGCTTATGGAATGTAAGGTTATTTCTATTACAAAAGCTTAGGACAAAGAGTCAGTCTCATCCTCCCACCTCAGCCTTAAAGATCAAATAGAGATTTATGACATAGAAAAATCAGAGGGAAGGTGTCCAAATTGGTGCCTAGAACCAGTTGCCTCAGTTTATGTTTCTTACAACTAACTCTTTGGTCTTAAAGGCTAATAAGGGCAGATATTGCTTGTATAGTAGCCACATTCTACTCTTTCCGAATTATGTGTCAGCTCTTTGACTCCCTAGGGCCCTTTCTTCAATGGCTTCAGGATTAGCATCTATGGATTTCCATTTTGTCTTTATCACCACAGAGTAGGGTTAGCCATATATTGTGCAGTTGAATTTTGGGGAAAGCATTGAGTAAAATGGGGAGGAGGGGTGTGCACTACAAAAAGTAGATTCATGAAACTCAACTGTGGTAGATGGGTAATTATTGAAATGGGCTTTAACAGATAGAGAGAAAGCTATATGAAGGCACTTCACGGTAATTAATTGAGCCTCTCCCAGTTCCAAATTGAGAAAAATACAAAAATCAATAATTTCAAATGTGTCATACTTATTGACACTAATGAAACCTCCTGAATAAGCATTTAATGCAACTCCACTGCTATTTTAAATTTACGTTCCTCACTGAGTGAACATTACAAGGTCAGGTCAGCTCCTCTGGGCTTCACAGAGCTGATGCTATCAAATAGACAGGACTTTGTTCGTGCTGTATATGGAACAACTCTTTAGAGAGTTGCTGAGCTGTCCGTGGTGCTGAAAAAAAGCAGCTCTTTCCCCTTCGGTTTAGCAGGAGACACACATTCGAAAATAACGTGGTATCGCACAGTGCAGTGACCCACACTTCCATGATTATTTGAAAAAAAAAATACATAGAATCTCCTAGTGCTCTGATTTCCTGGAAAGCTTTAGTTTGATTTTGCTATCTCAATAAAATCTCTCATTTTACTCTTTGTATTTTAAGATATTAATAGCCACACTGAGGTACGTTAATTTGCACTTGCCTGCATTTTTTCCATAATGTAAGTGTTCTATTCCTCCAAATGGACTGTAAGCTCAATAGTCATGGAAATACTCATGAACTTGTTGGAACATTTGGATTTAAATTTAGGCTCCATCACTTATTAGCTGGATAACTTGGTTGAGTCAAGTTACTCTCTGTGCCTCAGTTTCTTTATCTGTAAAAGGAGGTGACTACCACCCAGTCACTAACTTTATGGGAAGGTCAAATGCAATGGTGTATTTCAAAGTGCCTTGAAAACTGTAATATGCTATAAAATTGTAAGTATTTATCATATTGAGGAGTTTTTGGTATCATATGTAGTAAGATATTCTTGAAACAGCATTCACAATTAAAGTTTTTGTTGTCTCCTTCAATTCAGAACAGGCCTATGGAAATTAAGAAACCATGTCATGCCTAGACAATCTTAGAAGGTTATGAATGTAAAGGAAGACTGACTAGGAAGAAGGCAGAGAAACTTGAAAACTGTGAAGTTTGGACCCCAGTAAATCATTCAAAAATTAAGATCCAAACTCTCAGTTATCTCCAGGCTTATCATCACCTCCATCTTTCCAGTACTTGGCATTCATTGAGATAATGCCCCAGTCAGCATGAGATGTATACATAGATTATCTAATTTAATCTGAATGCTCATTTTGCAGAGAAAGTAACTGATTTGGGAGTGATTAAATAACCTGCCCAAGACAACAAAGAGGGGCAGAGCCAAAATTTGAGCTAAATTATTCTGAATCCAAAGTTTATTCTCTTAACCATCATGTCCACAGCCCCCTATATCTGAATGGGTCCTTTGGATGTGGGTTAATTAAGAAGCTAGCCAGAATTGCTTGGATCTCTTATACTGGAGTAGAACTTTTGAGAGTACATTATCTAGCACATTAGAGGTCATAATGAAATCAAGTTCTTTTGGGAGCAGGGAGATAAAGGGAAATTTACTGTAATCTTTGCCTTGTGAATTCTGACCCACAGAAAACTCCCCAGATTACATGATGCAACAAATTAGAAGGAAAATAAACTCGTGGAATCACAAATGAACTAACTCACAAATGACCCATTCAGCATCCCTAAACCAATTAGAAGTTATTTCCATGCATCATAAAGGGATTCTAATAAGATGTATTTTGGTGGGGTTTTTGTTTTTCCACTAGAATTCAAGACTCAGCCACTTTAACAATTACATTACTTTAAAATTGTATTTATTGTGCAATTCCTTCTCCATCCATTTAAATCCTTCCCATTTTTAAAGACCCAGTTGACATTCTCCTTCCTCCATGAGTATTCACAGATGGCTGCAACTCATAGTAATTTACTCTTCCTCTGTATTCATATCACTTCTGCCTACATCATCCATTTCTCAGAAAATCACCTATTGTCCTGTGATATCTCTCCATTTTCTCACGCTATTTAACATAATTAATAAGGTATAATTATTAACACACTTATATCTTATTTCTTCAACCTTACTGGAGACTCACTCTTAGTAGGTGCTCAAAAACTATTTGAACTGAGCACTCACTACACTTCATTAAAATTGCTTGTGGAATTTCTGCTTTCTTTCCATCCTCTCCCCACATTAGGTACACAGGGGCAGGGCTATATTTTTGGTCATACTCACTACTGTATCCTTTGTGCCAGCACATCACAGGAGCTTATGTATATAAGTGGAATAAATAAAGGAATGAATAAATGAGCCAGCTGAATTGACAGGGACTATTATCCTACAGTGAATGCCCAAACTCCCACCCCTACCCCAAGAGCTATTGGTAGGAAATTTCAAATCTAGTTCGAGTGGATTAACTGTGTTCCAAGATGAATTTATTTTATTTCACATGGGAATCACTTTCAAAGCACCATAGGAGAGTACCATAGGAGATTTGTGTTTGGAAACTCTGTTCCTAGATATCAAAAGAAAGGTAGCATGGATCATGAAAAAATTACACGGGAATAAAGGGAAAGGGCACTCAGAATACATTAGTTAATTATTTTCTAAGTGTTTTATACCAAGAAAGTATTGAGGCATTATATTTCAGCACAGACCTGAGAAGGAATTTATATGAACATTTTTCAAAAGCATGCAAGCTGCCTTAACTCCATATATTTATATATTTATTCAATAATATTTACTGTAGTAGATGCTAGGGATAGAGAAGTAAACAAAACCAGTATGGTCCTGCCCTCATAGAACCTACATTCTAACATAATTAGACAATAAAAGAAATGTCTTCCTTTCATTTATACAATAAGTATTGATAAAGAATTAATTCCAGGCACAGCATTGGGTTTTCGCTTTCCTAGCCTTGCCACATCTCTGATATTACTGAGTGTAGAACAGATGACACAAGCAGTTAATCTGATTTAATAAATCCTTTAATTCTCTTGGTAAATACTGGGGAAGCAAGGGGATCATGGAGAAAGAGGGTCCAGAAATAGACTTTAATTCCTTTTTCCATATTCTTCCTATACTCTTCAATAGAAATACTAAGACAGTTCCTTGAAAAGAAGCAATCTCTGCCTTGCTTAGGGGAAAAATAATTGGGAGGTCCCATGGAAATATCTGGAGTGAATGTGTGTGTATAAGTATAAAACAGTCAAGGATGCTTTCTTTCAGGGTGGGTGTCCTGGCCTCTGCAATGGTCATGGTTCAAGGGGGTTAAGAAGCAACTCTCTTCTGCAAGGATATGCATATCTCCACGGATTCTACCATCCAGGAGGCACATTCTCTAGTTCAAAGTTTTCTTCCCCTTTTCTTTGTTGTGATGGTATTTTCTATTATACCCTCAAGTTAAATACTACTTTTTTCCAAAGCAAGACATTCTCTTACAATTTTACATATAGGTTTGGATTAATACTACAGATCCGCACAACATCATAAAGGAGAAACTTACGTATCAAAGACCAAATCAATGAGTGACATCCACAAACTAGAATCAACGGCTTGTGTAACGCTTTAAAAATGTTCCTTATTTATAGATAGCTTAATTGCATTAAGTGCCAAAGAATGTACTGCTTTCTTTGTAATGAGTTTTTCTAGTCTTAGTCTTCAGAAGCTCAGATTCCATCTGTGACAGCAGACTGTTGTAGAATTCGGCTATTAATAGCTGCTGGTACACACTTACTCTGAGCTAAGAGGCGCAGGGCTGCAGAGACAGCCAGATGGAGATAATACCAGAGGGTGACTGCATGGACAAAAATTGATCTATTTTTTTCCCAATGCAAAACAGAGAACACTAAAAATGTGACAATCCTGTTTTATTGCAAGCCAAACTCTCCGAGGAAATTTTCTTTTCCTTTGGAATTCTCAGGTCTGATTCTAAATCACATGTGATTTATCACTGTTTCTGTTATTCAAATAACTCCTTACACAGGTTACAAAAACAAAAACATCCAGATGGGTTAACAAATCTGAGTTAGAAAATGAAATCCAGATACAGGAAATTAGAAATAAAACAATTCAGCAATTATTCAAGAAAAAACTAAAATTTGATCTTGGACAGTCTTCTGCATCAGAAATACTTTCCGAAACACAGAGAAAAACGAACTGAATACACATTAGACATTTCTTTTTAGGAAGAAAAAACCCCAAAAAAATCTTGTTTAACATGATTTAACATGACTACGGTCTTAGTTCATCTTTATTCTAAGGAGAGTAAGAAAAATACATTTCAAGATAAGAGTAACTCAGCTATCAGATTTAATGTCATGTCATGGTTCTTTGGTGCCAAAGTTTTATAAATATCAACCTTTCTTTTGTTTTTTAAAATGTATAGTAACTTGCCAGATGAAGAAGGGAAAAAACTATTTTTTAATATGTGATTCATCACAAAATGTAATGGTTAAATTACATTTTGGCAGGGTACCTTTGTGAGTTGCACAAATGTGAGTTTTATGTTTTGCACCATAGAAATATTAATGGGAATGCTTGTATGCAATGGAAAACAATATCGTTAAACAAATGGCAAGGGATCAGCATATCTGCCTCTTTGGTCTGCAACATGAGTAGAATCGCATTGTTCTCGTGAAGCCAAGCACAGCTAAAGGCGAGAGGTACAGCCTCAGCTAAGATGCTGGAGCTGCCTGGGAACTCTCTGCTCTTACACTTTAAGAATTCCAGGCAAACCTATCTGTGGCCTATTTCATAGAGATAGCAGATTAAAAAATCCTGAAAATAAAAAAAATAAAACTGACCTAGACAAAAGAGGCAAAGGCGACAGGTTCAAACACATGAGTAAGGAATCCAGGATATCTCAGATTACCCAGAGAATCCAGGATCCGTCCCACGAAACTTCATTTATTCATGCAACTATCCTACCTTAAAGGGAACCTCTCTCTTTTTAAAATCAAAAATAGACAGTACTAAAATTGTGAGAATCTATTTTTATCACAGGCACATTGGTTAACAGTTTAGGTTCTAGAGTCACACTGCAGTGAGTTCACCGCCTTTGTCTGCATCTTACTAGTTAAATAAAACTGGGCAGGTTTCTTAACTTAAATAAGCCTCTATTTTCTCATCAATAAGAAAGATACAGTAGGATTGTGAGGGTTATATAAGATATTCTATGTAAAACATATAGGCCTGTTCTACAGTCAACACTCGATAGATGTGTCTTCTTCTTCTTCTTTGTCTTTATTATTTATTTACATTTAATTTTTATTACTACCACATGCATGGTGCTTATAAAAGTTGGAAAGATTTGAACGTGAGAAGCTTTGATCAATATTCTCCAGTTCACTCATCTGTAAAACAGAGCTAACCATATCTACCTTATAGGAATGTGAGAACCAAATTAGATAATTTGTCATATTAGATAATTAGATAATTTGTCATATGCTTAACACACTATCTGACACAGGCTAACTCCTATATGGAAATTAGCTGTTATGATTTCATCATAGTCATATCCACTCAATAAGGTTGATGAGACACTTATATGCAATAATGTATATAAAGCTCAACCACAGTGGCAGCACCTTAACCAACATTAGTTTACTCTTCTTCCAGCTTGGTTAGCCAGGCTGCATGTATCCCATAATTAACCAAGGTTATCTTCTGTGTATCAACTTTAATATTTATCGTCACGAAGGTCATCAGGTGACTTGCCACCATACTATCATTTTAGAAAGCAACTGAGGTATAGGTATCACATGCTCTCTGAAACTACAGAGAGGGGATATTGTCATCTTCATTGTCATACTTTTGCTACTATCAGAGAGCCATCTACTTAAAACATTTCCAGATACTTCCAGCAGATATTTCACAGGCTGCTGTTGCTTCTTACTTCGTCTCCAGCATTAGCATCTCTGAAATTCCCACATTAGCTTATCAAGTTAAACTGCTTTCAACGCTAATGTATCAAGCTCATCATCAAACAGAACACCTTACAGATGTCTGCAGTGTGCAGCGGTTTGAGTGAGCACATTCTACAAAGGGATTTTTAGCTACATTCCTGAGTATCAGGGAGAATTTGCTATGCTACGTTCCCTCTCATGGAATGTTTACTAACTAGCTAATAATTTCATTGTCATCTTTAAGCCTTTCATGAGTCACAGCAAGAGTACACGCAAGGATCTAAGTAAGCAAAGTTCTTAGGCTGCCTTGAAACAAAACCTGTCTGTACTGTCACACCAAATTCCCCCAGCCTGTTTGAACACTGGCAATGGAAACATGGCATTTTCCACCTAGTCTTTGCCTTCAATGTGACAAGGCAGTGTCTGACTTCAGGGCATTCAATGGCTCTGAATTCTTGACATCTCACCTACCATGGGAATGACATGTTAAAACAGTTTCTCCACTCTCCAAGGCATTTTCACGTTAAGCTCTGGTGAATGGGAAGTAATCAGATAGACCACAGAGTGCTCTGTCAAGCAAGCCGTGGGTCTCTCGCTCTCTCTCTCTCTCTTCCTCCCTCTTTCTCTCTCTCTTCCCATCCTCCCCCCAGCAGCACAGCTGACAACTTCAAACATTTATTAATATCGATCCCCTCGTCTCCTAACAATCAATAGTCATTGTCCAAAGAACCAAGTAATATTCAATGTGAAGAACTGTTTTTCACACAATACTGCAGAGAAATTAGAGACGACTCATTATATGAATCAGTTTATCTCTTTAAGATTGAGAAATGGCTGCCATTTCTATCCATATCCCAGGGTTTTAGCTAATGTGGCTCTAAAAAAGCCCTGGTGAAATGCTCTTACTTCTTTTCTGGCTATAGTAATCTATTGTCTAATGATTCCTTGGTAAAATATAATTTATGATATCTAGAATTTTAAAAAGTATACTAGTTATAATTGTTATACATGGCAAATAACTTGTTTGTAATAATAGAAATAGCTAACGTTTATTGAGGGCACACAATACTAGGCAAGGTCTTAGGTGTTTTACGTACATAATCCATTTCATTCTCATAACAACTCTATGGAGGTAAGTCCCATTATTATTATTCATGTTTTATACAGATGAGGGCACTGATGTTTTGATAGGATGGGTGACTTGACTAAGGTTATAACTAATTAGTGGCAGAACTAGAATTTAGAATCATTCCATCTGAATCAGGAGCCAAAAGTCTTAATACTGCTTTATACTGCCTTTCTTGGTGAAGTGAATTATTTCAAACAATTCTTGTTGTGGTTTAGCTATAAATATTTCACTGTGTCAACTCACCTAACATCTTATTACTCAGGTCTCACTATCAAGGCTCAGACCTCTAATCGGTGCTGTGAATACTACTGACTGCATTGTCCATATGCAAAGCCATAAACCTTTACGATTTTTCAGAAAGTTCAAACCTTAGTTTGTGTTCCAAAACTGGATTTCAGAAATCAGGATAAAAGATGATCTCAAAAATTGGGAAGCTATTTGCCCATTTGTAGATATACTTTAGCAGAAAAAATTTTAATGACTAAAAATAACTCAATTTAGATTTTTTTTTCATATCTTCTATTTATAGAGAAAATAACATTAAAATGCTCCTTTAAGAACATATCAAGAAACGTACTGAAAATTGTGAAATGTGGCCAAGTCAAATAGAAATTTCAGAGACTGGTTTCCCAGTGCCCCACTTTCTGAGGCAGCACCATGCCCACCTCAGCAGGTGAGTGAGCCTCGGTCCCACCCTCACGAGGCAGGTTTAGTTCTGGGGAAGATGCTCTTCTTTGGTTTGTCAATGGTCCACACTGAACCTGGGGTGGAATGACTTCTGCTTTACAACCCTCCTTTTCCTCAAGTCACCAAGATCTGTACAAAACCTTAGAACTCAGCTTATTCCAGCACTTGCAGTCTATAGATGAAGAAACAGCTTCAGGAAGGTGGCAAACTGGCAAAGCCTGGGCAGACTGAGGCCCCATTGCCAGTTCTATGCATCTTCCACCATCCCACACTCTCTCCCCAGCTTAGGCTGAACTGTGCAGATAACCTGTAAAGGATTCATGATTTGAGAACAGAGCTGACAGAACGTCCTCTCTTCCTAATGTTGTTAACCAGAAACCGCCTTACTATAAGGAAAAGAGATGCTGCTGATTCTGCACAGATATCTGTGTACTATGTTAATTACAGCCTAATGATCCGGGTTGGAGTCCCAGCTCCACCAGTTGTAAGCTGTGTGACCTTTGGTAAGTTAAAAAACCTTCCCAAGCTTGGGTAAGAAGGTGGTGATCACACCACCAATCTCATACAGTTGTTTGTGACATATAAATGCAATAATTCATATTTAATACTCAACAATGTGTCTAACATAATCAACACTCAATAACTATTATTTTTCTTATCATTATTATTTTGCCAAATAGTGACAGAAAATTCACTATTAGGTCTACAAGTAATTCTGCCCACCATTCCCTGCCCATTCAGCTGCTAACAAACCTACTGTAGTCAATACACTACTTGTTAAACTCTCAAACAGATGAAAAAATTCCACCTCACTCCTCACCCTTACCACACACATGTCCCCCACCCACTTGGAGTACAAACTCCTCTGAAACCACTTACAATTACACTCTACCTGTGGCCTACCACAGACTTCTCAAGGCTCTTCACTGGGAAATCCTCTGGCTAAGGTGATAAGAAAGGCCCATCCATAACGATATGGTAGGGATGCACTGACAAGTATCCTGTACAAGGGTATTTTGTCATGATTATAACGTTAAGATCCATGACAAGAATTACACCTATTTTCTGACTTCCTTTGTTTAAGGTGCTGAGTTAGAATGAGAGACAACACTTCCAAATTCCAGCTATCTAGACTCCACTTTTATTTTATAAAGTTCAGCTGACCCTGTTCAGCTCCTGAAGGATGCTGTTTGCCTGCTTTCCTGAGATGAATCCTTTCGAGACCACTGTTCTTCCCATTTCTGGACTCTTAGACCTGTCAGGAAGACAGGTGCCTTTGAGGTTCTGTGGCTTTGCCTAATGAATGACAGCCAGATCCCTGTCATTGTAAAACACAAACATCTGTGGAACTCTGAGAACTGCTCCTTGTAGAGACATGTCATTGCCAAAGGGCACAGAGATAGGTATAGACACAAGAGTAGGATTAGGACATATTGATTAGCCTCTGGTTAGATCTTTATTATGTAATTGGCACAATACTATCCTGGGGAAGTAAGTTGACTTTTTGACAATTTGCAGTCATTGAATTTGCCTTCTGCATCAACAATATTGGGAGAACATGTTCCTCTGAAGTTCACAAGGCCTCAGAATATACCTCCTATTTATCCATCCATCCATCCATCCAACTATCCATCCATCCCTCCATCCAACAAATCTGTATTGAAGACTTGGTGTTGGGTGCTATGAGAACAAATGGCAGCATCGGTAATCATGGTAAATAGTGCCCTGGAGGAGTTTATAGTTTGAAGCAAAAATAATCCATATGACAAGTACAATATATTAGAAAGTCATACGGGGATGGGAGAAGAAAGTGATGTGTCTATAAAGCGGCACAGTGAAGTACTAGGACAGCATGGTCCAAAAGAAGTACAATGTGAGACATATATGTAATTATAAATTTTCTAGTAGCCACATTAAAAAGTAAAAAAAAAGAGATGAAATATTAACTTTTGTTATATTTTATTTAACCCAATATATCCGAAATATCATTTCTATATATTTAATCAGTATCAAAACATTATTAATGCTTTGTACTAAGTCCCATTTTTTGTACTAAGTCTTTGAAGTCTGGTGTATATGTATACTTATAGCACATCTCAAATGAAATGGCCACATTTCAAGTGCACGGTATGTGTGGCGACCTTATTGGATTAGCACACTTCTAGAAAGTTCAAAAGAGGGAACAATTGCTTCTAGAGTAGAGGAGAATAGAATCACAGAAGTTGATTTATGAGACACGTAGGTATCTGAGCTGATTTCTGGGGTATGTTTGTTCCCCAGCACCATGTCCCACACTCCAGTAACAGTGTCTTCCTTCTCAGTGTTTTAAGTCTCTAGTGAGAAGGTTCAATGTTCATATCCCTAACAGCGAGCCTAACAACACCCATCCTGGTGTTAAAGTCTTTATCTGTTGAATAAATATATGAAAGAAAAATAAAAACAGCCTTTTACCACTTGCCAGACCCTGTGTTGGAATTCTGCATACCTTCTCTTTAACACTTAGAATGAATTTGCAAGGAGCCACTAATATCTGCATTTTATAGGAGAGGAAGCTAAAGCACAGAGTGGTTAAATGATTTCCCAAGATCAAAGAGCTAGAAAGAAGGAAAAGAAAGGGGAATGGACAGACAGGCTTAACAAGAGAGAGAACTTACAGAGGGCGGCATGAGGGTAGACTAGACGCAAGGGTGAGCCACAGCACAGAGTTAAGGTGGTTGTAGCAAGAGGGCCCGGGATATGTGAAGAGTCTGCCCTCTGCCTCATCCCCATAGTGTGTGTGTGTGTTATGTACTAACATATTTATGACTAACATATACGACCTAGTTTAACAAATCTTAAACAATTCATTATATATTATCCCTGGGACCTCCATTCTGTCTCCCTTCATAAGGTTTCCTTGAAATAAGAAACAAAGACAAATTTCTAGCTTCCAAAGGCAAAGGGCCTTCTGGGAAGTGAGAATCAGAGAAACTCTAGTCATTAGAAGGTTAGCCCAATCTTCCCCACTCCACCCTCTTCAACATCTCTGAAAAGTGGATATCCACTCTCCCCGTGAAAACACCATCCTCCCCTACGACCATCCCTTCCACTCTTTGACAGGCTGAACAGCAGAAGATTATTCCACATACTCATCTCCAGTCTCCCTCCCTATAACTTCCAATTAGTTAGGAGCTGGCTCTAATTGTGCACCACATGATACTGTTCTTCAGTTCTTCACATGGATATGGCATGCCTCATCTCTTTGATGCTGGTGGGGATAGCAGAAAAGCAAACGTTACTTACGAATTACTGAAAAATGCATAATTTCAAACTGAGTCCTAAAATGTAGGTGCAATTTCTAAAAAATTAAAAATCATGTATTTGTGTCAGCTGGGAGGAATGTGTAAGAACTAGAGTTTGACCCTATAAAATTTAATACTCTCTCATTTTTACTATAGCTTAGGAAAAAGACTTTTAAATCTGCTGACCATGCTAAATAGCCATCAGCAACTTGCAGACCCAGGATTCTATGGAAAACAAGTCTGCAAATTGTAATGATAAAACAGGATAAAGTTCTAACTTGTTGACTTCTTGGCTGTGTTTAGACAGCCACTAGCCCCCCACCCTGGGGTGGGGGGCAGAGGCAGAATAGAATGCAAATAGTGTCACCATTTCTGCGACTTTATTCACCCTTCTTTCCAAGTGTTTATTTTTGCTTCCTTAGGGTATCAAGGAAGAGCGTGTTCTAACACAATTGTTCTGAGTTGTTGCCAGCAAGTCAAATTTATCTTTAGCATCATCTCTGGGCAAATAGCACAGAGGAAAATGGTGTTTGGGGCCAAATGCTGAAAACTTGAGATTTGTGTTGCTTGAGCTGAAAGAGCAAAGAGCTAAATAAAATGAAAAGCTAATAACGTTGGTTCTATTTTTCTCTATAAGAATGTCTCTTTAGAGGAGAGGAAATAGTGAAAAGAGGACGAGCTTCAACTACCAACAGCTTTGGGTTCAAACTCAGCCTTGGTTAATTGCTGCCCAACGGAGTACTCTTAGATAAACTTAATTTAACAAATATTTAATTGAACGGCTCCTCTGTGCCAGACGCTTTGTCCTCACAGAACTTAAAGTCCAACAAAGTGGGACTCTCTGAATCTGTTTTTACATCTAAAAGAAGAAAATACATTACTATTTGCTGGGCCTTTATGATAATTAAATGAGATAACATATGCAAAGTTACAAAGCCCAGTGCCTAGCATATAGTTATTGCTTCAAAAATATTTCTTTCTTTAGTTTGTCATCAGAATAACCAAATTAATCTCTCCTTTGAGTCAACTGGTGATTTAAAAGTACAGCTCTACTATATAACTAAAAATAAAACCAACAGAGTTCCATCTATCTAGACACTTCCCAAATACCCCAAGTTTGGGAGGAGGTCCATCAACTATGACAGCCAGATTTCAAAAAGCAGTCTCAGACACTAGCACTTCACTAGTCCTACTGTGTCCTTAACTTGGTTTTATGCAAAGTAAAGATAAATCTTTTTCAATTACTAGCAACTATGGCACACGTAGTATAAAAATTAGAACTACAAATAGTGCTGGAATATTAGAACTTATTCAAAATTATCTATTGATTGCCTGTAATGTGTGAGACATTGCCATGGGATTACTGTAATAAGAGGAAGAAATGTATCTCTGACTTGATGGAGCTTACTCTTTTTGCGTGTGTGTGAGGAAGATTGTCTCTGAGCTAACATCTGTGCCCATCTTCCCCTATTTTGTATGTGGGATGAGGCCACAGCATGGCTTGATGAGTAGTGCCAGGTCCACACCTGGGATCTGAACCCACAAACCCCAGGTTGCCGAAGCGGAGCACACAAACTTAACCACT